>NC_051409.1:13156530-13156789 GCF_015228065.2 Penaeus monodon | reverse complement strand
TCATGCGAGCATAATTATTACGACCGCAAAATGCAGTTTTTGGCCCGAGTCCGGTCTTGCTTGGGCATCTCCCTTTCCTGCCGGATTCTATCTGCAGTGGCGGGCGTTGGGTCTTGATGAGTTCCTTACCTGCAATACGGAGCTGATTTATGCAGGTTTCATCTCACAGATTACTCTGGATCTATTTTGCTCCACGGGGAATGCAAGTGGAAGTGGCTCTGATGACAAATTACGTTTTTTTTTTAATGCTTCTTGGATT
>NC_051409.1:13155558-13156316 GCF_015228065.2 Penaeus monodon | reverse complement strand
TTATTTCTGATTTAAACATTTAGGTGTCATTGCTGATCTGACAGTATTCGCGCTCGCATACGATAGTTTAAACCATAAGAAGCGAGGCTATTTACATTCTATCAGTATCGCTTGTGTGTATGTTTTTCTTGTGCTGCAAAATATGTTAAGACAAAAAGGAAA
Source organism: Penaeus monodon (assembly GCF_015228065.2). NCBI lineage: Eukaryota > Metazoa > Arthropoda > Malacostraca > Decapoda > Penaeidae > Penaeus > Penaeus monodon. Next base: position 13,156,154 of record NC_051409.1, on the reverse strand, counting down.
AGAAAGATGTGTGTTTTACGTATAATCAAGCAATGTGGTGAAGTGAATATGTATCTATAAGAAAAGGTGTTCTTTTATTTAGTGCTTCGACGAGTGTTGCCTCTCACTGACAGCGAGGTAAAGTCAAGGCAAAGGCAGAGAGAGAAGGTTCGCAGAGCCCCTTACAAGCGCAAGCAAGCACCAAGACAACTCGGGGGCGCCTCAAGACATAAGCTCGTGGTTGTGGTATGCCAGGGTAGCGACGCCCCCGCCCACCATGGACGAGGGCGCCGACAAGCAGGAGCAGGAGGGGTTAATCGCCACCCCTACTGCTCCTACTGCTCCTACCCACCCTGTTCCTACCGCTGAGGATAATCCTGCTCCACCTGCTACCTCTCCTACTTCTCCTGACGACGATGATCAATGTAAGTACTTGAAAAACTTTAATGTGGTTTGTTAAAACGAGTTCGATATCTGATTTCCACACCTTGCCTCCCTCCTTTTACATAATGTTATCGTTATAACCGAGCGAAAAGTTTGAATATTACTGAACTAGTCATGAAACTCATGTTATTGCCAATGCTGCAGTAAAACAGACGTCGTGATCCTGGCTTTTG
>NC_051409.1:13152136-13153736 GCF_015228065.2 Penaeus monodon | reverse complement strand
TAAGACGCAGAGAGCATGCCTCTACAGCAGCGCGTTAGCAGTAACTTCACGTCACATTCCGCAGGGAGGTTTAGCGATGCGCATGCAGTCCACAGCGCCCTTCCTCACATACAAACGGCAACCGTCAAACCAGCATTGAATACAAGAATAGAATAGTTTTCACAATAGCGTCATAACATGACTCTTTCAAACAGCCATGTGTACGTAGCGAATCACCTCTCCATTATGCAAATATGTGTATAGTGTAAGTGGAAGTCACACTCGTCCGTGCAATAGAAAAATTATTTATATACGTTTCCCCCCGGCTGATGACGTCGCTTCAATGGCTGTTCTCATTCACTCTCTGGAAATAGGATTATTTACCCAGTCGTAACTGCTGGTAATTCCTTCGGGGATGAAAAGGGAACTGTGGAAAGGATACAAGTATGACAAGAGATACTAGTTCGTCATTGTAAAATAATTACGTATCTTCGTTGCTGAACAGAGACATTAGCCATTTATTTTCCCCATTTTATGTCTCGTTTTACCACATTAATTACTATCACTATGGTAACTGCAATAGTTTTAAAACCGGTAGTTTACATTTATATACTTTGATGGGTATTGTCCTATCCAGCGATGTGACTTCAGGCCTTCATCAGACGAACGCAGCAGAACAACGGACAGAGGAAAAGTCGTAACAAAGACGAAAAGAGCGCATGACGAAGCCCGCCATCTCCTGAAACGGCAAGAAACAAACGAATGCCAAAATGGCTTCCATAAAACACGAACGGAAGAAAATACGCGGTTTGACAATACACTTAATGAATTGAGCAAGAAAAACAACTGGCATTACCTCCGGCCCCGCGTGAGTCCCCGGGCGCCCCAAATCCGGAATAATGCGAAATCAGGCCGAAAGAAAGAAACATGTCCTCAGCCCTCCATAATTAGGGCGCAGCGGAGCCTCCCTTCTCCCACAGCTGCGCCAGACGCTGATCGAGCAAGGCGAGGCCGGCCGCAGTCTCACGCAATTCCTAATATCCAGACACATGAAGGGATAATAAATCGTGAGATGGAGGCGGCGTCAGACTGCGAATGAATAAAGTTTAATGACGAGATAAGAGGAGATCTGCAGACGCGGGGAACCGGTTGGGGAGCAACGAAGGGAGGGCGGGAGGCGAGGAGACGGTAATGATGCAGAGGTAATTGGAGAGCGATTCACTTCGGCCGAATGTGTCTTCGGCGTCGAGGATTTCATGCGGACTCGCTTGTGCTTGGTGATGTCCGCGGTGCATGGAATTCGCGCTAATGTGAATGAAAACAGAAGAACAGAACTCTAATAAATAAGCGAGTAAAAGTAAATGGAGATGAGAACTTATCTTTAAAATATATAGATTAGATAAATGGATGGTACCGAGAAAGTTAAAATATGAGTTTTGGCGGAGTTTGGAGCGTGGCTCCTACCCACAGAGTATGAACCTTTTGTTGGCTCGGATAAAAGTTAAACGAAGAGATTGAATTTGTAATTTCTTTATTTTTGGTGGATTTCTTCCTTTTACGTAATTTTCATTTATACGCTGAGTACTTCATGATGATATTGTAAACCCCCCCCCCCCCTCCC
>NC_051409.1:13151805-13152102 GCF_015228065.2 Penaeus monodon | reverse complement strand
TATCCATGGCATGTTACAGCCATATTGGCACATGATTCCTTGTTCTCCAGACAAACCTAGTAATTTTCAGAGACTTACGCCAGGTCAGGCACCTAAAACCACTATCGCACCATCGTCATCACCATACTTCCATAGTCATCGCACCTCCACCGCATCATGCTCCACCGCGACACTGCAGTGGAATACTCGCTCCTTCCCCTCGCGTTCATGAGAGAGGCAGAGACATGACTGGTGTGCCGAGCGGATTGCATGGGAAATGGTTTAAAAGCCTCCCCCCCTCCTCTCTCTCTCCCCCCC
>NC_051409.1:13151331-13151727 GCF_015228065.2 Penaeus monodon | reverse complement strand
ACGTTGAACGCCAGATTGGTTAGAACCTTTATTAGGTGTCTGCTGTCCCTCCACCTTTGCCTCGTGCCAATCCCCTTCCTTTTTCCTTCAATAGAAGTAAACAAAATAATACTTTCCCTTCTTATGCACTCAATCTCTCTTTAAAAAAACATTCACTTGTAGTTCCATGGTAATCAGACCCTAACAAAGGAGACCACTCAGTGCAGGCGACTCTTGTCTGGCTTAATAAGTGGCTTATCAATAATCTCTGACGAAAACGGTAATTGACATTCGTGTATAGGGCAAGCGGTTACCCTTTGGATGTCATGGACGGAGTGGTGACAACTTGAAGGACAACAATGGGTCAAGTATTTCCCAGGAGAATGCGACATAGGAAATCAATGTTGCACTGTGGAA
>NC_051409.1:13150912-13151063 GCF_015228065.2 Penaeus monodon | reverse complement strand
TAGCCCATACAGTTCAGGAAACGTAACATTCACCTGGGAATCAAGATATGCTGTGCATTGTATAGCAGGTACAGTATACACAATCATTTGCAGTGTAATCCGACCAGCAAGGCGAAACTGTTAGTCTGATTGAATGTTCCACATAGACAAC
>NC_051409.1:13150053-13150308 GCF_015228065.2 Penaeus monodon | reverse complement strand
TTCTCAAGCTCTCTATCTATTTTGCGTATTCACATTATCTATCTATCTATCTCATAATGTATCTGCCTGTGTCTCTGTCTACATCTCGATTTACCATTATATCTGTGATCTCTTTCCTTTCTCTTTCTAGTTGTTTCTGGAAGATTGGTTTCGTAATAGCTCTCCTGCCCTGCGTCAGCGCCTCCGCCTTTCCTCAGTGTGATATCTTACCTATCAACTGTGTGTCTAATCTTTCTTGCTTCTCTCTATTCATCA
>NC_051409.1:13148502-13149783 GCF_015228065.2 Penaeus monodon | reverse complement strand
CCATTTTTATGTCAGTTAAGCATATACACTTTTCCTACATACTTTTCAGAAATAGATGGATAATGAGTTGGAATATTCCATATCTCTTCTTCCCCTTGATTCTCTACCCAATTATTCCTAATTGATACCTCGGGTACGTGCGTTGCCTCCCCAGGCCAGGGTTTCGAAGGATGGTGATCACTCAGTGTCGTACCATCCCTGTACGAGTATTGTGCCCTACCCCCCCTCTATACCATACCTCTCCGTACCCATAGTGACTACTTTAAAATCCGAAAGTTTTGTTAGTGAGAAGAACTTAATCTCTAGCATATATATTTTATCAACCTCTACCCTTTTTTAGAGATTCGGATCGTATTTTGTCTAATTCATTTGACTTTGTGCGTAAGTGTGATTTATTCAACGATTTCTGGTATACGACGCATCGGTATAAAGTAATATGTTAAGCAGGCTATTTTTATGTTCTTTATTATTGTTATATTCAACAGGAATTTCTATTCCATCGTTTGTTCATGAACTTAGAAAAACGTGATTGCAAACAATATCCAATTACGCGTAAGGTGTAGGCTAATGAAGCCAAGTTTCGAAGCTGCTTCACAGTCACCCAGATTATGCATGCGGATAAGGAGGGCTTCGTAAGCAGCGAAAAATCTGTGAATATATTTGGAACAAAAATAACAAGAGAGCCTTAAACTTATACACAGGAAATAGTTGGAAAAGTTTGATAACATCAGGCAACCTTTGAATTTAATTTCGAGCATAATTTTTTTTTATGTTAAAAATGATAATCAAATCAATGAATAAGAATAAGTTTGTGTGTGATAAAAGTGTATGCAAATAGAATGAGTTTTTCCTCTCTCGAAGATCCTTAAGGATGTAATGATTAATTTCCGAATATGTACCTCGTTGATTTAATTTTTTCCTGGCGGTAGATGATATATGACTATGTATATAAATAAAGCCATACGGCCGTGTAAATTATTTTTTTTTTTAGCTGGCCGTTGACACGATATGCTAAATTAATATTTCATGTATTGATCCGTTCACGCAATTATATATTCACCTTTTCAGAATCATTAAATTATGATATGCTTTCGTGTTTGAGGAGAGCGAATTCCCGCAGACGATATTCAAGCTGTTCGTGAATCATGTGGTGAAACGATAAGCCGCGGCTCATATACTCGATCGCGGGCGTGGATTAAGGTCCGAAGCCGATAGGGAGCAAATCGGATTTCGAAAAATAGTGTTTTTGTATTGACATTCGTGGACTGGACCTGTGAACTG
>NC_051409.1:13148048-13148447 GCF_015228065.2 Penaeus monodon | reverse complement strand
GTTACGAATATGTGGTCTCTTTATAATTGTATACATTTACCCATCTGCATAAAGGCAATGGTACTTTGTTTGGGGTGATAACATTAGAGCTACAAGGGTTGCTTGCCAGGGAATCGTAGCGACGTTCTGGTATCGTGCCTCGAAGCAGTCGCGAAAAACCTCAGGCGATGAAAAGGTTATTTAAGCCGGTAATTAGGGAAAAATATATTCCGGACACACGCACGCACTTATCTTCCAATACACGTATTGGAACGCAGTCCGCAAATGGTCGCTTTCACGTTCCCACTGAAACACGAGGCACAATCAAACTCGTTTGCTCAGTCGAGCCTGAAGTTTGTATGAGTCTTGTTGTGGGCTGGTATATTCGGGCTTTAGTGAGCAGTATTACTAGTAGTAGTA
>NC_051409.1:13147094-13147366 GCF_015228065.2 Penaeus monodon | reverse complement strand
TCCTGATATTTGTATTTTCATCATTCGCCAAGTATCCTCATGGGGTTCCTACCGGTAGGCTACTCGCTTTTCAACCAAATCTAGATATAATAACATACAAAGAAGACAATGAATTCAAAAGAAAAGGAAAGGAAGTATTTTTCCTTGTAGTTTTAACTGAGTATCTAAGTGGGTTTCTCGTGGATTATGAAGAGAAGGGTGCGCAAGTACCAAGGATTTTTTTCCAGCATTGTGGAAAATTTATGTGAATATAAGTATAAATAGCCTGTGTG
>NC_051409.1:13146897-13147027 GCF_015228065.2 Penaeus monodon | reverse complement strand
TTATTTACGTAAATGATAGCAGAGTTCAGGTAACGAATCAGTATCGGTGTTATCAGCAGGAGCCTTATGCGGACCAATATTTTAAAGCAAGCAGCGTTGGTTCACCCTCGGTCTGATTCCTGCAACTCGT
>NC_051409.1:13146061-13146857 GCF_015228065.2 Penaeus monodon | reverse complement strand
GCAATTTTATTCAATAAAAATGATAGTAATATTATGTTTAAATATATAGAATGCCAGAATTGTTATGGTAGCAAGTTTGTTCTAACAGTTTAGGCACGCACTCTCGGAATGGAGACACACCTTGTCATTGGCCTGAAGAGCCCTTAGGCGTAGAGTCTAATGGCAGCGAACGTTCACCACAACACCAGGTCGTCTGGACACTGCGGGGGGAAAGTATAGGCGTTGTGTGCCAGGCGTGTTGCGGCAATAGTTGTGGTTGTGTTGGGGCTGGCGTTGGTAAAAAATACGTACAGTTGTAGGGTGTCGTAGATAAACCGTAGCGTAAGCAGAACAAAGATTAGAAAGATACTAGAAGGGAGTAACACATGGACATGGTGTTGATAATACCCAACATGGGAGAACGGTTTTGATGTAGCAATGAGTTGTCTAAGAAGAATTGTTGTAGAATTGGTAGTGAAGTGATAATGGATGGAAATAAGGCGTTGGAGCCGACAATGCAAAGGGATGCGGCGGCGGGTGTTGATTGTGTAATTGCGGTGTCAAGTACCAAGATGGGGGCAGGGGTATACGGAGCGCGGACTGGTAAATCTCACTACACTGGTCGTCGTCCTTCTGACATTGTTATATAAGGAATATTATTAGGTTCATGGTATGTACTGTACTCCTCGGTATTATAGCCGGCAGCCCAAAGACTGCATTCCAATCTTCAAAGTTTTATTTCGCCTTATATTTCGTGTCGGAGAATGGCTAGTGCATGATTTCATCGTTTAATTTATCATATCCACATCTTTTGTCT
>NC_051409.1:13144978-13145872 GCF_015228065.2 Penaeus monodon | reverse complement strand
TTGTCTTTATCTAAACGGTTTTTCTTCATCATCATCAATTATTATTTTCCCTGTATTTGTATAATTATTCCGTGCCTTTTTCTTACTGCCACATTAGACTCCCTCCACAATGCAGGGCCGACGCCAGCACTCACAAAGACATCGCGGTTTCTAGGCCCGTTGCCGTCAGTACACAAAGGGCTAACTAATTTTGGACAATGACGCCATCAACCACACGTCACAGAGACAAAATTGGCGACGATAATTGGCCCCAAGAAGCACTTTTGGTCAAAGACTGCTGCGATCTGCCCAGCCGCGCCGTGTGGCTTGTTCCACGTGAAAGTGCATAACCTGTTTACTGTACAGATATGACTTCTGGTTACTACTGTCCATTAAAAGATCGGTCATTATAATGGAAGCATAAATTTCACTAAGGTGATATATTAAAGACATACCACAGTAACACATAAACATATGCTGGACAGTCAATATCTTTACAAATATTAAACTCCCCTAACCCTTAAAAATAAGCTCATACCCAAAGATGCCCATGATTTCCAAATGCAGTTGGTCACTTGAGTCAAGGTGTAACGAGCGCCAGGATGTCTATTTTTGGCATCAGATGCTGATATTAAAGCAAACGTGTTAATCAGTATTTGTATACTGCGTTGACCTCAAATACACTGATCTTGTTAGTATAAATGAATGCAGTGACGTATACATATTCAGTTTTCTAATTACCTGGGAACGATAGAATCAGGATTAAATAACCGCTTTCTAATTATTTTCGTTGCAATAAACAACATGCATATTCTGATCACGCTGTGGGCAACTGCTCTTCATTATCATAACTGCAACTCAAATTTGGACGCTGGAAAAGTTTATAAATTATTGCAGGTATGTGTCTATGGCGAT
>NC_051409.1:13144358-13144725 GCF_015228065.2 Penaeus monodon | reverse complement strand
GTCCATGTTAAATATACCTGTTTAGTGTGGTTTTCGGGTTTTTAAAGACTGATTTTTTGTGTGCATGGAAGTGCTAATACGGCAAGGATTAAGATTTTTGCCACTATCTATAGTAACAGAATTAAGTTATTTATGTGTGTGAGAGAATGAGCATGATTTGGAAACGTTGCACTATTTCTCAATAATGATTGATAATACCTATACACTTCTGTTGGAATAAGACCAACATGTCCCTATCTCTTGCATATTCCATACACTTAACTAGTACTTTCTCCATTATTTATCCATTAAGGATTACGGTACCCTTCGCTAATCCACAGGCAGGTCGATGTTTCAGCAAGGAATTCGTGATTGAAACCAGTTACCT
>NC_051409.1:13143873-13143940 GCF_015228065.2 Penaeus monodon | reverse complement strand
AACATGGAATATGTATCCCGCTAATCGTGTACATATGCAACCCTGCAACATGTGCCTAGCAACAGAT
>NC_051409.1:13143500-13143842 GCF_015228065.2 Penaeus monodon | reverse complement strand
TGATGCTATATTAGACTATTATTGTCGTTGGCAGACGCTACTTGCCCAATCTGCCATCCCTCCCCCAAGCTGGCTGGGATTTTGCCCGACGAGAAAAGCTTCTGATAGAATTTAGCGTAGAAAAAAGCGAGACGAGTCTGACATTTTGGAGGGTGGGAGGCGTGGGCGTGGTTAGGGAGGGTAGTGGGAGGGGTGGGTGTGGTTAAGGAGGGTAGTGGGAGGGGTGGGCGTGGTTAACGAGGGTAGTGGGAGGGGTAGGAGGAGGTTTAAAATTCGGAATGCCTCGGCGCCTTTGAGCGAATCGCCGACTATCGCTTAGCGGATGAGGTTAACGTCGTGGGG
>NC_051409.1:13143258-13143335 GCF_015228065.2 Penaeus monodon | reverse complement strand
GCTTAAGTCGCGCTCCTGCATGTTTGCAACGCCTTTGCGCAGTTGTTACTCTTTTGTTCGTGTGTTTTCGAACGATG
>NC_051409.1:13142649-13142785 GCF_015228065.2 Penaeus monodon | reverse complement strand
CAGCACGACTTGCACTCTCACTTCGGGGTTTCCAAGCCAGTAGCATTTTCTGTCTTTCCTCCAAATTCCCATCGAATGCTCTGGCCCAGAAATAGCTTCTCTTTCATGAGATGAGATTAAATTTTCAAGATACAAT
>NC_051409.1:13140846-13142199 GCF_015228065.2 Penaeus monodon | reverse complement strand
TACAGATGCTGGATGCACCGTCTCCTTGAGTTGAGTCTCCGAATGACCACAGTGTCAAGATTATTGGATCAACTGAGAGTGAAACGTAGAAATTCCTGAAAACTTTGAAACACACGCGAAACATTTTCAAACACGTCTTTTTGTAAACATTGTGAAGAAACTTTTATCCCGCGCGATGCCTCTTGGTACGTAAACGGAAAGCAGAAAATTAATAGATCAAAATCCTTTTCGATGTACTTGTGTTCCTCTCTTATGCTATCATCAGCAAGAAATATTCCTATAACTTAACTTCTCGTCTTCAAATAAAAAAACTCCTCTCCGGGGTTACATCTGTACCGGCACAACCGCAGGCATTGCCAAGGAGGAAACTGCTCGAAAAGGCAAGAGAAAAGTCCTCGTAATTGTTTAGCAGCAACAATGGCCCGGCTTCTCCGCGGGCGGGCGGAAGGACGCGACTGGGTCAGGCGAGGGCCTCTTTAACCTGAAAAGCAAGAAGTGAGCCCGAGTCGAAGGCAATGCTTATCACCCTTTGATTACTTGCGTGAAACTTCCGGCGACGCGTCGGCCCGCTCGATACCCAGCTCGTCCTCACTTCCGGATAAACAGACGCCGGGCCGGTCCGAATCTCGCCGCCATGATTTCGTTAATCAGGTCCAGTCGGCCCGAGGATCAGGGACGGGTGTTTCAGCTCCACAAAACGGATTAAGACTGAATGGCGGGGCGCCCGAGGATGGCCACTCTGTCAGGCCTAGAGACACGCCGTGGGCGGACGGGAGGAGAAAATGACGATGGAAATGATCGTATCTGTCGTCCTCGGTAATGAACCTGTTGTTTCTAAATGATGATGTCATGGATCCGAAATGGCCGGTTATTGTAGGTAAAAAAAAAGCTAGAGAACAATGATATGTGAAGAATGTGAAAAAAATACACAGTACATATATTAATGGCATTAAAGGTAAAATACAATGAAAGAATCCGAACGATCTTTGTTCTACGAGACTGAGTTATGAACTAAAATATTTCCATTACTGAGGCTTCTCTGACATGAGATTAGCTTATGTTCTCCCTAAGAGATCAACTCACTCGCACTGTTTACGGTTCGGGATCGTCTTCGTGCTGAAAATTGACAAGATTATAGGCCATGGAGTAAGCAGACCCATCATCAAAATATAACTTTATAGAAAGCGCTTTCTGAAATGTTTTCTCGAATATCAAGAATTCCGGGGAAATTTCCAAACGTCAATATCTTGGTTACGCGTGACGAAAAAAATCACAGAAAAAAAGTGGATGATACAATGCTCCTTCGTGCAGCAGCGAGGATCCGTGCTAAGGCGCGTGGGGCGAGCGGTGGGG
>NC_051409.1:13139746-13140495 GCF_015228065.2 Penaeus monodon | reverse complement strand
CATAGACCTAGCTGGGATCTACAAGTAAGGCTGTTCCTCGTATCCCTTGCGCTTTCCTGGGCGCAGCCATTGTTTAGAAAGCTAATATGCCGTTGTCTGTGTCCAATGCAGTCTTTGTTCCTGAGATACTGTAACTGAATGCGCGATTCACAAATAACAGAGTACATGGTTGACCATAGTCGTGAAAACGCTGAAGAACGCCTTTTTCACTTGCAAGATTTAAAGGTGTTTAATTGCAAGAGCAATGTCTTTGGGTTGCCTAGCAGCAAGCCCTTCTTGTGTTCAGTGATAAATCAATTTCATTCTACCCTAATTCAGCTTAAACACATTGTCCTTGTTATTGGTTTTATATATTCGATGATTTACATGCCGATGATACGTTGGCACATAAATCCCCAATTAATTGACTTTACAGCTTACAGCATATGGCAGAACCTATGATCTGAAAAAAACTCTGGCGATATGGAGAAAAAGGGGAGGGGACTCCAGGAGAATTTAGAGATATACAACTTCAAATTTATGGATATTTTACCTGTATACTATATAGTTCTGATTCTTAAAGAACTGTTCTGGGCAGCTAAAAGATATATAGCCTCATCATTCTCCTATACTGCTAGATAAACTGACCCTGAACCATCGTCAGTGACAAGAGTTACAAGGGATTTGGTTGACATTATCATAATTCTTTCCGGTTTAACTAGCCGGGATGGTCACGTGACTTGCCTCGTTGGCACCTTTTTTTTCTCCGC
>NC_051409.1:13139310-13139488 GCF_015228065.2 Penaeus monodon | reverse complement strand
ACAATTTAATTCAAAGTTTGCAGACAGCAACGTGGATTTCATTGCTTTTATATAAAATACATACGAAAAATATTAGAAAATAATAAATGGAAAAATAAGGGAACTGTAGGAAAAAACAAATATACAAGAAAAATATACTGATATATTATATATGAATGCATACAGTAGGCTACATCGA
>NC_051409.1:13138314-13139222 GCF_015228065.2 Penaeus monodon | reverse complement strand
AGGCACAATATCCATAACATTGAAATAAGCAAAATAAATATATAAAATGCACCATTTCATCACACTCACCAAAGCACAACCTACGGGAGTCGACTCCAGCCATTCGGACAGCGCGTCCCTAGGAGAGAGTCTTGAGCCCGTGTTGGAGTTCTCAGGAGTGTTGCCTTACGCCCCGCCACTCCCCGCCGCCGTGTACTTGTCCCCAGTCCCCGGTCACACAATCCACTCTCAAAGCCTTTTCATTAGTCCACACTTCTCCACTCGTTAGCAGTGTGTTTCATGTCCCTGGGCCTCGTTAATAGTTGCGTTAGGTTCTCGTAGAATGTGTTTGTTATATGTTTTTTTTTCTGATATATATGTCCGTGTTGTAGTCAGCGTTTGTTGCTTACTCTTTTTTACTATGTCTATAATCGGTCTGTGTTCTACGCAGTTGGTTACAAGCGGTTAGGATTTTTATACAGATTCGTTCACCATTCGTTCGTGTCTCCAGTTAATGCATTATATTTTTTCCTGTACATGTACAGCGAGACATGAATCTTTTACATGTTCATTATTAAAACTAAGATTTTACTCGAGTTTTCAGTGATTTGCTTCCATGTGTATCCGCATATCTTATTTCTCAAAGATGTATTATTTATTTTTCTATTGCACTCCACATGATCACGTTTGTATTAATTATTTGAGCACACACATGATTTATGACAGTAGCATTTTGATATCCAAATTGCCTTACTAATATTTAGATAAATAACATTAGTGGGAAACGCGACGAAGCGTCTGTAATGTGAAAGTTTTGTAATAAGACTTGCCTCCATCCTTTTCAGAGTTGGACAGTTTGTTTTGGAAATACCTGACGTTATTTATTTACATTTTTCCTTGTCCATGTATTGGTTTTTACTGATGAAACC
>NC_051409.1:13137605-13138081 GCF_015228065.2 Penaeus monodon | reverse complement strand
AGCATTTTCCTTGTATTTTAGTTGGAGTTATAAGTATCATTGTCTTTTCATTTCAAATTTTTACTTATGTAGCTTAATGTGCTCCAAACTATATCTACCACGAAATTCATAGTACAGTAACAAAACAGTTCTAATTAATTAACCATGCTAGACATCTCTGCGCCGACTTTTGTTGACGATACCTTCCTCATTAAGTAAAGGGGATCCCATTCATTCCCATGAAGGCGAACACTAACGTAGAATTATTGTCGTTTTTTCGGGGAAGAAGTTATATTTGTGGCCTTTGCGCGAAGTATACTGATGTCGAAAAACACTGACATGACAGAGGAAATTAAATGGGTACCTTAGACGTAGTAGATAAACGTATCGATGTGCACTGAATAGAAGGGTCTAACAGACAAAATTTAATGAGGATATCTAATCGAATGTATGGGAAGAACTGGAAACAAAAAGATTCAAATGCGCACAATATTGAT
>NC_051409.1:13137291-13137493 GCF_015228065.2 Penaeus monodon | reverse complement strand
GGGAGAACGAATACCGTTTCAAGAGTGCTTCATCAAAAGTTCTGCGATAAGCCAACGTAGAACTCGAGTGTTCAGTAGCCTAGTGCTTTGACTGTAAGGAATTTTTGATAAACACGTCTTGTCACATTTCAGAATATCACGCACGCATAAAAGATATCAACACACACGTATTGAATGTCCAGAATAAATACAACCTCCTACG
>NC_051409.1:13136672-13137032 GCF_015228065.2 Penaeus monodon | reverse complement strand
TTGGACAGATAGATACAACGCCGTGTCCTACCTCACCAACAGCTCCGCTTCCCGCTCTTCCTCGTCCTCGACTGGACCATAACTCGAACGTTATTTTTATCAGTTTACGTTTTACTGACAATATATGTACGGTTCCTTGTTGACTCTAGAGCTAACGACGCGTGCAACTCTCACCGTGCAGAGACTCCCTCCGCCAGTGCCAAACCGCCGAACCTCAGTGCCATGACGTGCGGCGTCTGATGTTTGGCCCAACGGTTCATTCAGCGTTCATGCAGGTCTTGTGCAGGTAACGAGGAATGTCTGAAGAGAGGGAAGGGGGAGAGCGAGACGCGGGAGGAGGAAGGCAGGAGGAGAGACACT
>NC_051409.1:13136481-13136547 GCF_015228065.2 Penaeus monodon | reverse complement strand
AGATAAATAAAGGCAAACATGGAAATGGTACTCCATTATTGGTGATATTTTGGTTATTCGATTCTA
>NC_051409.1:13136340-13136433 GCF_015228065.2 Penaeus monodon | reverse complement strand
TATAAATGCCTGTTGCTGGGACACGGATGTTTTAACAGTACTTGCCAAAGTGGAGGAGGATATTAGGCAAATTTGAGACAGCCAATGAACGAA
>NC_051409.1:13135830-13136137 GCF_015228065.2 Penaeus monodon | reverse complement strand
CGAGTTTTCTTACAAGGGATATCAGATCAGAGGAGCGGAGGGTCTAGTCCTCGCTGATAGGGGGTCCCTTCTTAACGAACCTGGGGAAGGGTGACGCCCTTTTCACGGGATTGGCGGGCAGGGCAGAGGTAGGGACATGGGCCAGGCAAAGGGACACTGTGGAGTAAAGGTAGTAAACGAGGGAGGGAGAGTAAGCTCCTGGCGGCATGTTCAAGACTCTGCTACTGTTAACTTCGGATAAAAATTATCAGTTGTCACGATAATGGACGACAAGGAATAGGAACGAGTTAGTCTTGTGACGCACATG
>NC_051409.1:13135119-13135631 GCF_015228065.2 Penaeus monodon | reverse complement strand
AACCACGATAATATCGGAGCTTATACGTTAAACCTGGATTTAAATACTGTATGCAAGTATGACTGTTTCTGTTAATTTAAACAGGTCTGTATGTTTTCTTTATATAAAGAAAAAAAATGGAATAATTAAAAAATTTACATGCATACAAACATGCATACTAAAGTCTGTTGAAATATATACACATTTTTAAAATCAATAGTAATCCAAAAGAAGCTTATATAAATGAAGAACTTTTCACAAATATTTTTAAAAATCAGAATCAGACAGAAAAAGCATAAAGGAAAAAGACCAAAAAGGCACGAAGGTGATAACTACCTCCTTAAATCACTGCATGCAAATCGATCTCAATAAAGCGAGCTCACGGGATGGTTGTGCTTGCTCCACGCGACTGTGCTGCAAGACCCGCCTCTCCGCTCTTTCATCCCGCTCGATTTTTCTGGCTTTTATCTTCCCCTCTCCCTTTTCGGACTGGCTCTCCTCTCCCTTTGTGGATCCTTTCGTTCAATACTGAA
>NC_051409.1:13133212-13133810 GCF_015228065.2 Penaeus monodon | reverse complement strand
TTGTATACCTGTGCAATTTCGGTACAAAGAGAGATCTGAGAATTAGAGAACGTTCTGCAAAGCCATAACGTCACTGATAGTTATTACGCAATAGCGAGCATACGTGCAACAAGTGTCATCACAGGAGAGTCTATATTATCCTCCCTCATATGGAACTCATTTACCTGTGAGTCAGACACAATGCAAACTTGGGCATCCTGCTTACCGCTGACTCATAGGCTTAACCTTTGTCTTTACGATTTCTATGCTGACTTCATTTATATTGCTCGGATTAATTTGTCATTGTCTAAATACAGCATTATTTTTTGTATTATTGTTTGTCTTGTGTTTATCTAGTACTATTTCCATGATATGGATTTTCTTGTGGTTTTCAAAATCACGATTTTATAATACTGTGATAATTTTCATTATCATGATTTTATGTGATGATTTTCAAAATTATGATCAGCTTGTGATCATTTTCACCGTAAGACTATTATGACCATTTTCGTGATTAATGTTATTACCTGCATCATGATTACAGTAAATTAACATCACATTGTCAGTGCAAAATGATATCATCATCGTTTGCTTTGCTGCAGTATTTATAGTCACCTTC
>NC_051409.1:13132736-13133168 GCF_015228065.2 Penaeus monodon | reverse complement strand
ACGGAACAGTGCTATCTGAAGCCACTCAAAGTTTTTCCTCTCACTGGATGCAAAAACACAAACCCCATCGAAAGAGCAGAGGGTGCAGAGAAAAAAGTATGTACGTGATTTGTACCATCAACCCATCACGTGGCCCTCAACCCCCACCCTCCCTGGCGTGTTGCCCATCACCACCTTCGACTCTGGGTTGGTGTTATGACAGCCTTGGCACCCATCACACGCCGCTGAACCCTGCCCCGTTTAGGCCTCACAGCCAAGCCTACCTGTACTCTACCTGCCCTGGTCGTGTATGGGTTTAGAGCCTTAAACCTAAGGATTACACTCTACCTGGACGGGCTCGCGGTAGGATCGTACGGCGTAGCTCCCTCGAAGCCCCTTGTGAGTGGGCTGCTGTATCTGTGTTTGAGTTGTTCTTGTACATGGCCTGGTCAG
>NC_051409.1:13130153-13131999 GCF_015228065.2 Penaeus monodon | reverse complement strand
ACCAGCCGCCCTCTGGAATTTCTCCCCACATCAGAGTCCATAATTTCCGTCATGGTTACCATATGGAAATCCGTCCTCTGTCCCATTATTCCCACTGCTCGTCTCCGTCTGAAGTCCATGCGTGTGTGTTGCCTCCCCGAGGTATTGTCGGCGGGCCAGCTGGTTCCTCTATTCCCCAACATGCATAGATAACCGTGTTCAGTGTCCAGGGCGTCTTCTATATAATTTCTGTGTGTTTGCGTATTCTTGAAGATCGAATGGCAATCGCTGGACTCAGATTTTGTGTTGCAATTTTTTGTAATTATTTATAAGTATGTTTGTTTTTTTTCTTTTTTTCGGTATAGCCTGTAAGAATGTAATTTGGTATATGCTTGCGTTGTTTAGTATTCTTCGTATATTGTCATGTTTGTAAATACATCTTTATTTGATAAGAAGAGAAGATTTTGTGATGACATTATACACTAGGGAATTTAGAATAAATTACTCATGGAATTTATCCGAAATATATTTCTCCTTTTGACATCGACATTCAAGAGGGCGAGGAAACCATATATGGAGCTGCCTCTTCATCACATCAAATCAACAACTTATTTCAAATCAGTTCATAGCGAATCCGAAAAGAAATTCGTAATCTTTAGAGATAAACTAGCTTTCTTTTGTGTCCCGACTTGTTAATCATTTCCATTTTCATGGTTGTCCCGCGGGTTTCAATTGTTTACCAAATAAGTCTCTCTCCTCGCCTCTCCTCCCAGACGCTCGCCTTGGCCCGCAGAGAGAGGCTTCGGCGGACGTCGTCTCAAAACATTCCTGTTGAAAGCCCGTGTCTCATCTGCGTGCCGTTGCCCGTTATGACATTGGCCGTCGGCTGTCGCATTTGCCTCGTTGTGCCGTTGATATACGGAGGTCTGGTCTGAACTTAGACGTGTCGAATGCATAGATATTTTCATCACATACACGTATTAACTTTAGATGACTGGGTGCGTTGATCTGATGCCATGCTCTTCTTCTATGCACGGCGTCTGCCATCTGACAGTTTGACGTATCCCTTGCCATCACTTATATTCGTTTTTGATATCTTGATAACAGAGAACAAACACCTAACAATTTATTTAGAACAACAGACTTTTCGTTTAGCTTTTTATCCGTATTTATATCCGTTTATATATTATTTCAAAAAGGAAGGATTGTTGCAAATTCAATTAAAGATCAAAGGCAGAAGGCAAAGTCTTAAATAGCCTTATCATGCATATCTCCGACCACCTTCGTCATCATACTAGGCAGACCCGTCTAGCAATAACATTTTATTGACACCTTTACGCTTAGCAGCTTCACCTGAACGTCATACGAGGAGGTCTCGACTGACGATTGATAACTTCACCTGTCAGGCACACCTGGCAGGTATATTCAATAATTAGACCGGACAGGCTCACCTAACGGGCGCATCTGATGACTAATCACGGCCGCCGCCCGTGACAGCCTCACCTGATAGCTTCAAGAGCAGGAAGGACCTGCATGGGTTGAAACTCACAGGAACCGAGTAGTACTAATCCCTGAGCCTCAGTTCTTCTGATCAATACTCTTTATTTTGCTTCAATTATTCACGTCATTTAGCGCATTTTTCGTCCACTTCTGCTTTATTGTGAATATCATTTCGATCTCATTCACGCTCTTTAGTTTTTATCCTAACGAGTAGAATGAGAAAATCTCCAAAAATACCCAGAAGCGACACAGGTGCAGCAAGAGAACTGGAGAAAATTAGAATAACCGGTTGGACGAAGAATAATGAAAAGGGAACGAAAGTCTGCAGACTGCGAGAAGGATGGGAGGAGGCGGCCATGAGTGGAAT
>NC_051409.1:13129886-13130128 GCF_015228065.2 Penaeus monodon | reverse complement strand
AGCGCATGACGTTGGAGGGCACAGGAGTGTCGAGAACAACAGAGAGAGAAGACTGGGAATGATAACGATAAAGAGTTAAACTACTTAAGACAAGGAATAACGGAAGGTGATGAAAGAACGAAGGGACCAGAGAAACAAGAGAGAGATGCTAGAGAGAAGGATTAACTCAGTGTATGAAGTAAAAGGGTTTTGAAGTCCCTGCGTGCGCTTCTGGTCTCCTTAGACTCTCAGCTCCCATTTCG
>NC_051409.1:13129681-13129751 GCF_015228065.2 Penaeus monodon | reverse complement strand
ACTACTGTTAAGCTGACTCATTCTTATCCAGCGAGAAAAGTGAAAGGAAGAAATAAAGAAAAAGCAAAAA
>NC_051409.1:13129274-13129604 GCF_015228065.2 Penaeus monodon | reverse complement strand
TATACGACAAAATATTTCAGAATGCGGCGTTCCTAATCTTTCTCTCCGCCTCTCACCTCTTCCCCTCAAAACGCACGCTGCCAGTCAACAATTATCAAGCGTTTTATTCTTCGTGTCACAAGGGCGTCACTCCCACGAGACAACGAAGTCGTAAACAAGAGGCTGTCCAGTAATATGATTCTTCGCTCGTTTTTTTTTTAATCACGAGGTCCTGCGAGCGATGAAGACGGCGGAGAGTAAACCCTTTCATTCCGGGATGGTCGCTGGAATCGATACGTCAATGCGATCTGTTGCTCTGGTTCGTCTTATCTGTCGATCTGGCATTTTGAT
>NC_051409.1:13128472-13129030 GCF_015228065.2 Penaeus monodon | reverse complement strand
GGATGTCATTTCATATCAGCTTAGATGTTGGCGTTCACAGTTTGCATGTTTCTTTGAAAATACACACGGATGTATAAACGTGCGCCGTGTAGAAAGCGCGCATGTGAGTCTTCATTTGTCCGTCCTTCTGGTTGTTTATTCTTTCAGGTAAACATCTATCAGGCATTTCAATCCTTCCATTTGATGCATCCGTGTGCTTCAACGTCTGTTTACTTGCTTGTTGATTCAGACAACAAATGATATACGTCATTTGTTGACTGAATTATGAAACCGTCAGTTGTAGTGTTCATTTTCTTTTATGATGTTGGCATAGACTTCAGTGGGCCTTACAAAGCCACGACAAGACAGAATTGTCGTATTGCTAAATTATCCCGCACTAATGTTAATAGCCTGTCTCTCTTACACTGTTCTCACAGACACAAAGATAAAAAAGAACAAGTGAACATCTTGTTTGTCTCCTTACGTCCCCTTCAAGGCGCAATCCATCCTCGAAAGTCAAATTCCTCCATAAACTACAAAAAAAAAAAAAAAACATCTAATCATTATGTAAAAAAAAAA
>NC_051409.1:13128310-13128402 GCF_015228065.2 Penaeus monodon | reverse complement strand
CTCTGCCGCCAGAACAGCGTGTATGAAGCTCCACACATACAACCTCTACACCACAAATATGTATGGCTTGAGACAACACTCGCCCATCACCA
>NC_051409.1:13127376-13127782 GCF_015228065.2 Penaeus monodon | reverse complement strand
ACACGTCTAAATACTGCAGGTGTACAAGGCCGCAGCCCCAAGACACTCATAACGTGAGTGATATTATTTGCTACTTATTTTGTGCTTCTATCAAAGAGCTTGAATGGGAATATTTTGGAAAGTGAAAACATTAGAAATAATAGGTTGGTCATTTACCAAGCTCATAGAAAAAAAAATTGATGTGGAATATTCCTATTCTCCAATGTGATTGCGCAATAAAAAGGAAAATGATCCACTGAAAACAGTCTTCTCTGCTGCAACATACACAAAATATCGTGCATTTATTATCACAGACGCGGATGTAAAATACATCATGCATTTTCCAGTTTATAGTTTCCAACAGTTTATCGCTTTTAGGTGCATATTTTTGCATGTTTGTGCGCACTTTTGCGTATGTGTTTGGGTA
>NC_051409.1:13124973-13127252 GCF_015228065.2 Penaeus monodon | reverse complement strand
TGGGCATGTGTGTTTGTGAACGTATGCATAGAAACCTATTACGAACTGTAGAAGCGCAGAGACATAACAAAATTTGTTTTAAGAACAGACCCTTAGGATTCTCAATACCTTATCGGATGACGAAAGACGAGCATGACGCCAGCAAGCACGCCCGTCGGAGAGAACACTGGGTCCATACGCCCCCCACCCAAAAAAAAGAGGAAAAAAAATGGCGTGACGATGACTAGCCCTGTTCCGTGACAACAGCATATTCTTTGCGGTGCACGATGGCGCACGGAGCCCCTGACTTGTGTGGTGGCGATGGCAGTTCGGGCGCTGGAGGAATGCAACGCCGGTAATCTGACTGTTGCATGCACGACTTGATTTGGTTGTAATCTAATTAACGTTCGTATGGCACTGATGCGATGATTGATTGTCTGTTTTAGTATCTATAAGTAAGAGGCATAAATCATATCCGGACAGACACTGCGATCACAATTTCTGACGACGATTTTGAGGAATAAAGCGAGAAGATACGCAGAATAGAATAGTAAAAAAAAAAGACAGAGATAAACAAGAGTAAAATGCGAGAGGATAATAGGGGATGATATGAGCCACGGAACGATAATAAAGAACGAAATCGAGAGAGAGGTAAAGCCGATGACAGAAAGGGAGGGAGAGAGACAATCGGCAGCAGTAGTGAATGTGATTGCAGGAGTGAGGGCTGCTGTCACGTTACATGATTCGTCAATCATTTTTTTTCTCTCGCTTGTTTCTTTGCTTTTATCTATGTAAAGCAATATCTTTCACTTGACCGTTCTTACGCAAATGAAAAAGTTCAGTATTCTCTTATGGAATATGAAACGGAAATCTTGTGTTCTTGGAAGTGCAGGCACACATACGCAACTAGAAGATAGAGAATGGGGAAAATAAAAATATATTTCATCTTAAGATAATTAATCTTTAAAAAATATATATAAATCGTTCGTCTACGGCCACATCAATTTCTAGAACAGTGAGATACTACCAAACCCACTTTTTGCTTTGCACGAATCAAATATTAACAAGGCTGGCACGAGGGTGGGCGAAGATCCCAGAGATTACCGAACTTTTAAACAGGTCATTACATCAGTTCAGTCGCCCCGAGATTTAAGGCCTATTGCATAGCGAGATCAAAGGAGTCAATTCGCCCAAACTTTTAATAACCGCTTATTTATGCTCTGCTCTTTCCGTTCCTACTTATTCATCTCCCGATTTATCGCACTATATCATTATTCACATCGGCAATTTTACTTGTTAGCGGAGATGCCGTAACTACTGCCAATTATAACGATGGCCACAGACATGAGGAGTTTGGAGCATAATTATAACTTGATCGGCAACTATAAACAATTAAACGATTATCTTAACGTCATATAAGCAGATGAAGTGAAACGAAGCACATCCATAATAAGAAAGGAACAATAAAATGCAAGTAAGAATCTACACTTCATCCTTTTCTGTGGCCATGTTTCGTTTCGTTTCATCTTTGTACACGCGGTTATGTGTTTGTATTTTTGTTCAGGCAAAGGAATCTTGCACTCAGTGACAATAATTGCGACGAAACAGTTATAAATGAAAGACAAGTTTGAACATAATTTTAAGGCTAACCCTAGGAATACAAACATGGGTTGCAATACTACCAGCGGTAACAATATTGATAACAGCAGTATCAATAACAACAGTGGTATCAATAACAACAGACGTGTGAATATTATCCGTAATATCAGTAGCAGTAATAGAATCAATATTAAAAAAGTATCAGTTACACGAGTATTATTAGAAAAAAAGAAAAAGAAAAAGCAACAGAGGCTTTAGTAGTGCAAAACTGGATATTTCTGTATCCAGCTCCGTGATAAATGGTGTGTCCGCCAGGGCAATAGCACACATTGTAATATATTGGCCCTGTTGACAACAGAAGCATCTGTAATTTTAACATTTCGTTGCAAAAAGTATCTCCACAGCAGCAACAAATAAATAAACAGACATGGGGATATTCAGAGTGCTCCAAGACGGGCATGATTAACGAGCAGCGCATACGAGGAGGCAGAGGGGCAGCTCGGCGTATTATGACTGCTTGACAGCGCCCTCTGCAAGACGCAAACATGTAATTACCAACGGAATTGTTGCTCTGCGAAATCAGTTTCTCATTTCAATTAAATCTAAAGCAGAGCTCGAGGTTTCTGAGTCTGGCTCGCTCTGTGAAGAATCATTAATTACCTCTAATTTGTAAACACGGTTTCCTTAAATATCTTCAAAAT
>NC_051409.1:13123364-13123897 GCF_015228065.2 Penaeus monodon | reverse complement strand
ATTGCTCAGTATGTATTCGCGCTTTGGGAAATTTCTCCCGACCTGCATTTCATATTGGAATCATAAATTGGCCGCCCTAAGTACCACTCATCCCTCCTGGCTTGACAGCCGGAAAACGGAGGTTGGTAATCTGACAGATCAGTGTCAGATTTAAGGTATAATAAATCACAATTACATGTATTTATTTGCAATTAGTTTTCGCACCTTACATAACTTACAAAAGCCCCAGTGAGCGTCCCCGAGCCTTGGCAACCACTTTGAACGTTTCTTCTTCCGAATATTCAGCCAGTAGGAGGGGAGGGAAGACTTCCTTCTGCAGTAGCGTGGCGAGTCTTGAGGGAGTGAAAATCAATAGAGCAGAGGTGCATTTCTGGAAATTAGGGGTTAACTCTCACATCCGACCTGATTCTTACATTTCTACTGTCTCAGCTTCAAATGTTCGTTGTGTTTTTGCTTCAGAAAATCCATGTGAAGACAGGAGGGAATTGCTCGTCTGATGGTGGGCGACGGTGATTGGGACTTCCGAGGCTGTA
>NC_051409.1:13121450-13123082 GCF_015228065.2 Penaeus monodon | reverse complement strand
AAAGTAAACAGGGATCTGATGGCTGCGTGCCATTACGACCGAAATGGTACAAAATCAACAGGTAGATTTGGAAGCTTCCTGTGCAATACTGACAAGCTTTTACGTCGAGGAGACTGTGTTAAATTCAACGCATGTCTAGAGAATCAAATTATGACGGCGGCATGAGGACGCTGACTTGCGACATATGCTTGTTTATAATGCCGCATCAGTCAACAAGTCCTTGATGAAGGTGGCAGCCTTAATTGGTGACAGTCAAGCGTAATCAAACAGGCACCATTTTATTAATTACTGGTGAGAACGTGTGGGAGCCAGATTCCTGTAACAAGTGAATTTCCTGTCACTTAGACGTAATTTTAACCCAGTAATATAAATACAGAGGTAACAGATGGGCCGATTAAGACCTTAAAAGGGTGAGAAGTAAAGGTTGAATTAATAACCAATGTCGTTAGGATCTGATTACACCATAAAGTTTCCGGCGAGTGGTAGTTATCCCCCAAAATGAGACGATTCAGACAAGTTTTCCACTGCTCTTCCCTGTACTTTCTCCAACACAAACCCTTCCCTCTTTTAGGAACCTTCACATTCAATTTTCCTGAAGGGAATCGCTATATCCCAGTGCATGGCCGGAACCTCCTTGCAGATGTGTTTTTTACGCCCCTTCACTGTCGATCGTATTTACATATTACCGAAGTGAAGGATCGCAGTTTCTCGCGTATATTACTCCCCATCGGTTATTCAAAGTTTAAGAGGCATGGATCATTGAATATGAGTTGTGTGTGCATGTGCATGAGTGTTGCAGAGCAAGTAGGACATGCCGGGCGAGAAGAGCAAGGGGCGCGAGGAAGCCCCAGAATGCCGGCATGACACCAGCACCAGGTGGGCACGCGACACCACGTGGGTTCAACCGGAGCGCTGTTGTTTTTTGCCTGTGTCTGGGAGCGAGCTGGGGCCGGGGAGGGGGAGGTGGTGTAATTTGTGTGTTTTGACTGTTCTCTCTTTGCCGTTGGGGGAGATTCTGTTGAGATGAACCTCAGAATACTTTTTTCTTTTCTTTTTGTTTTACCTCATCCTCTTTCTTCCCATATATTTATAGAGCATTTGAAACATACTCTTGTTTTAGAAAATCCCGATCACGTCTTGATTCCACTCGATTTATTAATGAATTCTTTTTCATGATGTCACATGCCTCCTTCCTATTCCCTCTTGCTTTGGGGAACAGAGCCGAATGAGCACGAGGCTGAAAGACAAGAAATAAATGAATTCAGGTTTAGATGAAGCCACGTAAAGCCAAATAGGCCTTTATGCAGTGGCCCAAGCATCAGGAAGAGGAAGAGGCCGGACCGCCTTCATGTAATGTAAATAAAATACGAACCTGAAATTTTTATAGTCATGCCTTGCCGAAATATTTTTGCAGATGAAAATGGAGCACTCTTTGAAATGACTTAGCCTGATATGATGGTGGGTCGCGGTGAGACAAGATGAATTATAAAACAGGTAGATGTATAATAATGGAATAAAGGCGGCTAAAAAAATAATGTCGTGATAAAGAATGTAGAAGGTTGACTAGAAAAGCAAGGGTCAAAGTTTGTGCACAATGCACTTACGAGCCAGTAATGTCGATCTGATCCACAC
>NC_051409.1:13120973-13121423 GCF_015228065.2 Penaeus monodon | reverse complement strand
TTTGAATGATATACTTGAAGATGTACACAGGATAAGGACATCAATACCAAAATAATTAG
Source organism: Penaeus monodon (assembly GCF_015228065.2). Taxonomy (NCBI): domain Eukaryota; kingdom Metazoa; phylum Arthropoda; class Malacostraca; order Decapoda; family Penaeidae; genus Penaeus; species Penaeus monodon. Next base: position 13,121,364 of record NC_051409.1, on the reverse strand, counting down.
CATAGACTGGGTTTAAATTTACATATTATTTTTCACGTTTCTTCGTAATTCCACTGCATTGTTTATGAGGCTTGTCCACATGATGAACCGCATTGCTAACGAGCCTAATCCGGATAACTGACTTGTTTAGATTGTATCGTTTGTTATTTCCTTGTCTTTAGTGTTTCTCAGGATAAAGGTTTAAAAGGCTGGGTGATTAAAAAGTTGCTTGGATGGCTTTAATTGATAAAAAATGAGATAACTGGAAATTCGGATGCTGGTAAAATAAACTGCCAGTAGAATTAATCGATAAAAGTATGCCATTCATCGTACAGATATAGAGTATTGGTTTTCTTAATTCCCTAAGAATGTCATGCTGGACTCTTGCGAGATGAAATAGAGTTATTACGAT
>NC_051409.1:13120418-13120702 GCF_015228065.2 Penaeus monodon | reverse complement strand
CCTCACTAAGTCCCTCTCCCCTTCGCCTTTCTCTCATTGTCTTTTTTCTCCTCTTCCGTCCTCTTCGATCAAGCCAAAGCCTTTTTCTTCACCCTCGATATGCACAGAAATAAGATGGAGACGTGTGAAGGGTCGTTGCAAAAACAGAAATAGATCTAATACTTATTGATAATCAATAATAGGTAGAACAAGCGCTACACTGCATGAGGCGGGCGGTAATGCAGTCTTTGTTTCGTCCCGAGTTTGACATCGATGGCACCTGGTGAAGGGAAAATAGTTGCACG
>NC_051409.1:13119470-13120311 GCF_015228065.2 Penaeus monodon | reverse complement strand
CGAATGTAATCAAATAGTAGGGTGATTATGTTCTGAACTCAGCGAGTGACTTCTTTCAGAGCTTGAGCCTCGAGGTTTATTTCGTTGTGTGTTTGTATGCGTGTGCGTCGGCCATTTTCACCTTTGAGAGACATACGCATATACACCTGCGAGGAGTTAGAGGTGCCACATAAACAGTCGCGACTAAGTAAAGCTTCTTGTGTATTTGTAGACTCTGGCCCCCACCTCTCCGCTCCCCCCCCACCTTCCGCCCTCTACCTCCTTAGCCTCTACTACTCCCTTCCCCTTCCCTTTCTCCCCATCGCCTCCTTCCTCCTCCCTCGCTCCCTTTCGCTCTCCCCATAGCTCCTTCCCCCTCCCCATTCTCTTATTCTTTTTCGTCTACTTTGAGTTTCCCTCCCGCCTTCCCTTCCTCCTTTCCGCCCCATTCCACTTTACCCTTTAACTCCCTTTCTGTTTCTCCCTTCCGCCCTCTTTCTCCTTTCTTCATTCTCTTACACTCCTTTCCTCCTTCCCTTCTGCCCCTTTCTGTCACTCACCTCCACCCCCGCTCTTCCCCCCACTTCCCCAACCTCCCACCAAGAGCCATTAAGGCGTCTCGGTTTCTCTCGTCTATCACATGTATTGCTCTTTCCCCCTAAATGGGACGTCGACAGGAGGGGAAACAGGCGCCGCCGAGGGGAGAGGGAGACAGGTACTGCATGGACTGCCACGTGTGAGGAGAGGGAGGGAGAGGGAGTGTTTGGAGAGACACTTATGAAAGAGGCGGAGAGGGTTCTTAGGTTATTTTGCATACTCTGAATGATGTTTAGAAAGGAAAGAAATTGTATGGAATTTGCAT
>NC_051409.1:13118482-13119093 GCF_015228065.2 Penaeus monodon | reverse complement strand
GACTTTCCGGCGATTAACATAGAACAGACAAACGACCATCGTGTGACACTGCAATAGCTAATGATGGATACATTCTTCGTCACGCTCAATTAACGAGGCCGTTGTGAACGTCTAAAATAACAAACCTCTTTTTCATTTGCATACTAGCACGTGCCCTCGAGCGGATATACAAATTACAGGTTCTTTACAGATTATACGAAAGTCCAGGAGAGGGCAACACTAAAATATTGCCCGAGAATGATTATCCTGTAACTCACCGGATGAATCACAGTGGGATTTAGTTCTTAAGAATAGTGCATGATATATCGATTTAGTGTTTACGTTTATAATTTGAAGAATATTATTTTGATGAAATTGTGATATCGCTGTAGTGAGAAGTATAAATATTTCCCTCGTATTCCTCAATTTCGAAATACGGAAGGCCACCCATTGGAAGTTCCTCCCGAAAGACAGGTGGCGTTCGGTCCCGTCAGTCAACACGCGAAAAAACGTGGTGGTCCGTGGTACCTTTGTCGGTAGTGAGGTGGCTTTTCTGTAAATATGCCATAGCGCCTCCCCCACTCTCTTTTAAAGAAAATAGGGGAAATATACTGTGCGTGTTTATTGCGCCA
>NC_051409.1:13116606-13116792 GCF_015228065.2 Penaeus monodon | reverse complement strand
GATCGAAAAGTTGTCTCCAAGAAGTTAGTTTAGTTAGTCCTTCACTGACTACTCACCTACTTTTCTTCCAAATGGGCTGGTTGTAAGCCGTAGATTTATTGGGAGTATGTTTAGAGGGGAAACTTAAATATATTTTCCGGATTTTTTGATATTACTGGTGATGAAAATCAGCACATCATTAGCCCC
>NC_051409.1:13115507-13115821 GCF_015228065.2 Penaeus monodon | reverse complement strand
ACATTAGCTCTCCTACCTCTTCGCAAATGACCTTATCTACAAATAAACAGTTTATACAAATTACATCTCTTTCCCGGGCTGAACTAGAGGCCAGGTTTCAATTTGCCGCTAGGTCATGGTCGTAGAGCGTAGCGTGATATAGGAGAACAATAGTAAAGGCTTGCAGAAATAAATACATATATAAAAATATATGGGACAATTTAGGTGGCGACTAATGGGCTGCGCCAAAGATACACTTGTTATGACTTCGCTTTAAAAGATTGATCTTTGTTTGTGCTGATCTCCATCTCTCAATTGTTCTCGTGTTCGTGCTA
>NC_051409.1:13112413-13115324 GCF_015228065.2 Penaeus monodon | reverse complement strand
AATATATGTTTCATTCTAATGCACCCACGCAACTACATCAAGTAGTATAAACAAGATCGTGCGAATATCACTTTATTTCATCATATAAAGAGAATGAATCAGCGGAAAGAGAATCGAATGATAATGATAAAGAACAAAATAAAACTTCCTAAATAAAAAGAGTTTCCAATACCTGATACTATTATATAAAACACACAAATGGCAAATTAAATGAAGTAAAAAAAATCTTTTCATTTACTGTATTGCTTGCCAAAAGGCAAAATAGAATATAACGTTACCACAGAGCCCTAAAGGCTGTTCATTTTTATAATACTCAGAACATATGTTGATTGTTGGGTATACACGATATTATTATCAAATATCAATAGATTTGCCTGCGTACAGCCATTCATGTAAGGCCATTCAACATATTCAAAAAGTTCATTACATACAGGGTTTTCACCAAATAACACCAAATCCTTTACTACATTCTGAGACCGAATCACGGCATTGTTCTACATATAAAGCGGATAAATACAGACCTCCCATTGCAATCACCAGCGATTACAGATTGACATTAACGTGTAGAGAATGAGAGAGAACGTGTCTGACTGGCTCATTAAGCAGTGACTAATTTATATCTAGATTCCGTGTTTCGGTGTCCCAGCTTAAAGTTGTGTTGTTATTCGCCAATGCAAAAACGCATTACTTCGTACTGTTCTATCAGTATGGATTCTCGGAATGATCTGTGGGATGTGCTAACTATTGTGTATTATGCGTTGGGCCTGGTATGAAATGATGAAGAACGATGCTTAGATCTTATATTTCTCGAAGAGAAGTGTAAATACTCGAACCTGTGCTATATATAATTATTAGACGATGCAGCTGTTGGCGTCGCGACTAAGCTCAATGGGGCGGGGACTCGCAGCAAGGTCAAGGGCTCAAGGCTACAACCAAGAAGACCCCTTCCCCGTCCCCCTGACCCCCCCCTCATCCCTAACCTTCAGCCCCCCCCTCTTCTCCCTTGCCAACCCACCCCAACACAACATCCCCTCTCCTTCCCCCTCTCCTACCTCTTCCCTCCACAACCCCCTCAACCCCTCCCTAGCAATACCGCGACCACAGTGACCTTTTCCCCGCCGTGTTATGACTGAGCCAGGAATTATGTACGCCAGACCGCCACGTTGATCCCTTGCGCTTGACCTCAAGATAATGCCATAAGTCTGCCCTGCGTGATCCTCTTGCTGAAGCTGCATAATGGGAAGGCTTCGAGTGAATGAGGCCTTGCTGTAATGAGGACATGTTCCCGACGTAGGACAAAAGACTGGAGTAAACATGGCATGAATTCCCTGGTTGCCTCGGCCTCCTCCGGCGAAACACAGTCAGCCACTGACCTAATTGCCCAAGCAAGCTCTTACGTCTTATCTTTAACATTAATTTTAGACTGGAAGCTGTCAGAAATGTAAAAGATGTGTGCCTGAATATATCCATACCTGTGTGCATGATTCATTACTATATCGTAATGATAATAAGCATGTTCTAGTTAGCCGACATGCAATCTGTGCATTAAATGTCATTCAACATCCTCTCCGAAATTCATAACATTAAACCTATAATCGGGTTATTAGAGTGATTACATTAGTAGTGCAAGACGGTTGCATTGCAATCACATGTTCTTTAGTGTTGGTGGCAGAATTATGATAAAATGTAATAAATGAAGAAATGGATAATCTATAACCAACCAGAGTTCCGAATACCTGAATTATGAACTGGATTACAGTTACGATATCTATATGATAATGTAATGCTGAAAAAAACACATTTTATTACATGTTGACTAGGAATACTCATATATTTACAATGTACTTAAAACACAAATGAGGGGTATTTATTAGCATCGCGATTATTACCTCGAGCTTATCGAGCAATTGAAAAACTAAGAGAAAGAATAAGCAGACTTGAACTGCCGGCTGTCCCGTTATGAAGAGATTTTGACCGGCGATACTCTCAAGGGCCGTGAAGCAGAATGCCAACCTCGAGGTCCTTCCCGGGTGTGGGATGAGCACTACGGACTTTCTTGGAGATTGTTGCGAAAGCCTTTTATAGCCGTGCCTTGACATAAAGTGCAGATTTACTTAACAAACTGATAAGTGAATTTGGGAGCTTTAAGCTGGCAAAGAAGAGTGCGAGGCTGAGTTTTCAGTGTTCGAGAATGGAATCTTTTTCTTATTGCGACTGTTTTCCTTTTTATCTTTTTCTGAATCTATATAGGGAAATAAAGCCTAAGGAATAAGGATACGTTAGTATTGTATTGTCAAAAGTTATGAACGTTAAAAATACGTGATATGCATATCCTTTTTATTCAAAAGAAACATTTCTTAAGTCGAGTGCGGCCCGAGGCGTTTGTGCTTCTGCTTATGTTTTATTGCATATCCTTCGCAAATCACAGAAGAAAATGGCATAGTCTAACATGGAGTTACTGCTAATAGAAGACTGCACGGTTTAGCTAGAACGTTACCTGTAATTGTTCAACATTTAGGTGGATTTTTTTTTCACTTAATATAAATACATGAATGGTTATACCTGAAGAAAATCATAATTGTGCAATATGGGTGTCATATGTAGAGTGTAGTACAGATATAATGAATTCCGATCGGAATTACTCTCTAAAAATCTGTAACTAACTGTAATCAACCATAACCATGACCTACTTGGCCATGCCTGATCATTATGTATATGAGTAATAAATCTAGAAATTTGTTTAAACTATGGTTTAACAACAATGTTAATATTCCTCTCTCTTTCCAGGTAAGGACACATCCGCTGAGGCAAGGATTTGTGAGTAATATCATTCTGCATAAGATGGCATTTTCATTTTTAAAAAATTTTAAGTTTGATTCAGTAGCATTCGACAGCAAAATGAGGGAAAAGG
>NC_051409.1:13110106-13112245 GCF_015228065.2 Penaeus monodon | reverse complement strand
ACTGCCATCAACAGCATTAATAGTATTTGCATCTTCATTATCATTGTGCATTTACTGTTACCATTTTCATTATCATTTTGTTTCATTTACATGCGTGTATTTTTTTTTTTTTTTTAATAAGAAAAATTTTATTTTTCAGTTATCTTTTCCATGATAACATGATTCTCAGAATAACTATTCCACAAAACACTATCATAATATTTAGCATGTTATGCTGTAATTGCATGATTCTGTGTTGACAAGTATGCTGAAACACGAAAGGCAAATATCAACATGAATATCTTAAGCACCAACATCATGGCTATCATAATACCAGTTATTTCCAATTACGCACTGGCTGCAACAAAAAAAAAGTAAAACAAAGGTTTATGATGATACCTATGGTACAGGAGAACTTCACACTTATCTACAGGCTTTACCGGCGCTAACACAAACAAACAAGGGTTGGTAATGATACCTGTAGTACGAGAGCATTTAATATTTATCAAGAGAGTTTAATGGCACTAAAACAGCCCAGAGAAATAGAAGAGGTATCATTTGCCGCCCTGAGTCTCGAACGAAACCTCGCCGACACCGGCCACGCCACCATGACCTGTAATCTGTTTTAATGATGATAATTTGCCGCGTGCATAATGCTAAGGTGGGAGATGGCGTTGCAACTGGCCAGAGAGGGAAGCAGGTTGATAATGGCACAGTAAGAGAGGGAGCATTCTGTAATCGCGGGCCTAAGATGGAAAGGTAATGCTGGAGGAGAATATTCACTAAGGAAAAGTAATCTAAATCTGTATTTTCATTGCGATGGAGGAAATGGAATTAATAAGTAAGAAATATAGTATTAAGATGAAAATTGCATTTCACTTACCAAAAATAGAAAAAAATGAGATTGGTAGTCAACTGGATGTCATGTGAAGGATTTTAATGCCGAGAAATTCCGAAGATCATTACGACCACTTTCGGATGTCCTCGGCGACCAAAAGGGCCGGCAAGTTGTCTCCGAGTTGACCTCCCAACAAGGAAGGCTTTCAGGCATCGGGGGAAAAGTCCTTGCTCCAGGAAATCTCGGGCTTCGGAATCCTTTCAGAGCCGAGGGAGCGGAGCAAAGATGGATGAAGGATCCGTGATTGGTCCATTGCCCATGGCGGACTCTGGGGAAATTAAGCTGCGTTGACATTATGAGGATTTGATTACAACGGAGAGTGCCATGAGTTGCCCACAAAAAATCTGCAGATTAAATCCTGTCGCAGCCGTGGAGATATGCACGTGACCCAGGCTTAAGACTCGCATGCTCTTTCTGAGCTGTATACTGTACGTCCCGTGGATCCATGAAGTCGTACCCTAAGCTTGTAAATTCACAGTATGGAAAAGATGTCGAATTCTATGTTTGCTTACATTTAGTATACGAATTAAGAGTTTGTTCTAGTGGGGATATTAGTAACAAATAATGTTTAAAGTCATAATTCAAAGACAAATTTGAAAATATATGGACATGAGCTATTTTCTGTAGTATATCTTTACGATACAAGAAGTACTGTAATACCGTATAATATCCGTGACATCAACACGTCCGTGAGAATGACATCGAGCGGCGCCGGCATTAGAAGGGCAGTAGAGGAAGACTGACACGCACGCCAACGTTGCATTGACAGCAGCTTGCCCCCCCCCCTCACCCCTTTCCATTGCCCTTACGCCAGTCCCAGACGACCCCATCCAACCCCAAAGGTCTTACCCACAGCACCTCGGTATTTTCATACTGTTGTGTCCGGTCCCTATAGCATCTCATTCATCTCACCTCATTGTGCCTACATACTAGGCCACCCACACACTCAACACTCTCATTCTACCCTCATAACATATGCCCACTCCCCAACATGCCCGCAAAAAATGTCCATTCAACTCTGGAGCAGCCTCACCCTACCCGCACAGTATCTCTCCCCCAACCCCACCTGTCACCTCAAGATGGGTGGTCGATCTCTGACACCTGCAGTAACCTTCGGGTACGGCTTCCTGACATATTTTCTTTTGCCTTTTTTCCCTTTGATGGGTGCTATGGTGTGGCGTTCTTTTATTCTGCTGTGAATATATTATTTGTGCCTCTCAAGGGAATTTCGTCTGTATAGTACGCTCTATTCGCTGCCAGCC
>NC_051409.1:13108055-13108127 GCF_015228065.2 Penaeus monodon | reverse complement strand
ATATGAATTTCAAATTAGAATCGAAGCAATTACACATGTCCAGATTTAACTATGACTAACTGGCAATATCTC
>NC_051409.1:13107599-13108032 GCF_015228065.2 Penaeus monodon | reverse complement strand
TGCTTCTTCTACTCACTTCATACTTATTATCCTTCCCAGCTATTTTGCAAACACTGACCAAAAATTCAATTTATTTATCACTGACTAATACTATCAGTGGAATTATTTTGAATGGAAGCAGGCAAAGCGCCCAAATGGATGCTAGCAGGCTATCAGTACAATCTTTCTATGCCGGAATAATAATGGCTTAGTATTTGGTTTGATTATTATGTTAACTTTCGAGGTAATTGAACTTCTATTTGGACTTGTAACGAGCTAGATAGATTTACCTTAAACTGCACAATTTCTCCGACTTTGTTTTGTATTAAATATGCATTCCATTGGAGATCCAGTATGTAGACCTGTTGTTCTCAAAAGTCAGGGTTATTTATATACGCTGAACAGTCTCTTATGTTGACGAGCATTTGCTACTTTTACCTCGATGAAAATATGC
>NC_051409.1:13101221-13107458 GCF_015228065.2 Penaeus monodon | reverse complement strand
AGTAGTTTCTCTACATGTAATTAAAGAAAAAATATTCACTTCAGTTAAATCGTAGAGGCAAGAAAAGATATTGAAATAAGCTAAGAATAAAAGAAAGCTAAAAGCCGGAAAAATCAGAGGTTACCAGCATGTTTGTTCGGCGCGGATGATCATTAGAAAAGGCGCGGACTCGCCTCCTCCCTAACCTCTGACTCATTCACGCGCCGCTTCATTCTCCCAGCAAGCACGCGCTCACAAAGGCATATACATGAAAAACACTCCGGCAGGAAAAATGTAAGGCAGCTTGGAATGGTTTCGCGAATGAAAGGCCGAGCAGACGAGCACTAAGCGTTCGGGGAAGGGGTGTGGAGCAGATCAACAGGGAGTGTTTAGCCACCTCAAAGGCTATTGACATGTGGCGGAGAGTTTGTGGGAGTTGGAAAGAACTTTAACGAAATCAAGATCAGTCTCTGGTGGAGCGAGTCTTGGTGATGGCGAGAGATTATGCAGCGCCCTATTGGACGGGAAAATAAGTTCACTTTCTCTCCTTGTGTGGAAGTGCGAAGTTCAACAAACCAGAATCTTGGGGTCAGGTGTGACTCGTCGCCATGCGGATGGCCGGATGCATGCAGGCAAAGGGCGAACAACTGGAGCTCAGGTCGTAAAACCCAGCCATGCGACAGGCAAGTGTAAATGACCCACTGAACGCCACAACGGGATCTGCTCGCCGGGAGGAGGAAGGGGCAAAGCACCCGTCGCCAGCCAGGTCTCGCCGGGGAAAGGAGGTGGCGGAGGACATGACGAAGGGGCAGACACATACTGAAGGCTTACTTCAGTTGCACGGGAGAAAAGGCAGACTTGTGAGAGAGTTCAGGAAGTTGCATCGCCTGGCAGCACTACCTGCCGCAAGGTGTAGGGGTCGAATGGACACAACCCGCGAGCCAACTGGCCGAGGGCGATATTCCCGACTGCCAAGACAGATGCTTTCTGATCTAACACCGTCTGGCAGAGGGCCCATGCGGTGACAGTTCCTCGCTTTATCTGCTCTCTACTTAGAGCCCTTCTTCGTCCCTATCCCTAACGTCTGTTCTTGTCTTTTCTCTTTGTGTTGGGCATTAACTCATCCTTTCAAATATTCCTGAGGTTTCGGGGGAAAAAATAAAAGAACAGTCGGGAAACCATGCTACCCATTATTGTCTTGGGGAAAGTTTGTTCTCAAGCCGCATTGATAAACCTGTCTTTAGAGCGTTTCAATAGAACAATCTCCAGCCAGGTCGTAGGGGGGAGGTCGAGTGTGCAGGAGGAAAGGAGGTCGAAGCTCGCGATCTCCACCGGGTTATGCCGGTACGTTTTCCCGCACAAGCACAACCGTCGACCCGCATCGAGATTCGAGCTTTGTGCTTCTCACATTCGGGCGATGATATAATTTCTCGTTAATAGCATCAGTTGCACACGAACCTGATGCGACTTGTTCCTAGTTGGCAACATTGTTAGTGACATCATACGGACAAGTGGGGGCAAGTTCTCACTTAAGTTGTGCTACGCAGCTTAACCGGTAAATGTAGTATGTACTCTACAGTGGTGGTAGAAGGTGCCAATCTCTGTTGCAGTGGAAAACACATCTCTGATTTTTTTTTATTATAAGCGTTTTATTAGAGAATGCAGCATCTACAGAACCAGTAACCCGGCATGCAATTAGTGAAGGCTAAAAATTGCCTCTGAAATGGCATCTGCTTGGATAAGTCTATCCGGCTCTGAAAGACTTATGTTTAAACAAATTGGGCGTCAAAATGAGAAGTGACATGAATCGTAAGTTACAACACTGGACATAACTCGTACATGTAAACAATTACCGATTCCAAGCTCGTCTCAAGATGGTACGGGTGATGCATACATATATGTGCGTTTGTGTACAGTGAGTAGTGGTTATTTGCAAAACAAAATAAGAAAATGGCAGTTGAAAGATGAACACATTCTAGTCTGCGGGAGATAAATTACCAGAAAGCCACATATATTGAATAGCTCCACAAAACCATGAGTTAGGCAGCCAATTTAAAAGCTCGAGAAAGAGGCAAAGGATATAGCGTGGGAAATGTGTGGTGCGCACTGTAATTTACACAAGTATAATTGGAAGCCATAATAACTACCTATTCATACTCTGTGCCGATTTTTGATACATGCCATTTGAAACACAGAAACAGCGAGCCCGATGCTGCTCACGTTTGTGATGAACAGATATTTGCGGTTCAATAAAAATAACCTTAGAACTAGACATTTGTTTTTCCTTATCCTGTGATGAGCCCTTTAGCAGTGAAGCCATTTCTAATAACTACTTTCGTCGCTGGCCCCAAAACGCGCAAAGGTCAGACGGAGCGGGGAGGTTCATCGCCAGAGGAAGTGATTTAACACCAGGCGCTCCTTCCCGCCTTCAAGTATAGCGCGAGGGGCTGCGTCTGCGGCTCGCTGCGGACGGCGCCAAACTCTTCGCAGAATGTGAAGACGTTTCTTCTCGTTTCGTTTGATGACAAGACAGATGTATTTGTTGATGTATTATGGTGTTGGATTGTAAAGGAAATATTATTTGATAATACATTAGTGAGTTTGCACAGTTGGACTTATTTATATGTTTATCATGCAGTCTGTCAGTCTATATTAATCATGCCATTACCTTTTGAAATTATTACGTGTGATGATCACGGCAGACTAATATAACACAACGAAGCGCCACTAATACGATTACACTTTTTGTAAGTTACTACAATCTCATAAGAGATTTTACGTATAATACTTTGATCCCGCATGCATAACGCCCCTCCCACCTCACCCCCTCCTACCGGCATACGGACATTGCGTCAGGGATAAAAATACTCGTGAAGTTCGTTCTAACCGGAAGTAGCTCGTCGACAACAATGGGTTATCCGCTGTTACTTTTCCCACTGCTTTGCCGACGAATGAAGGCCACCCCCCCCCCCCCCACCATAACTCCATCATTTCTGTACAGGAATCTTAAAAGTTACAGAAGTTACATGTGCAATATGCGTTATGTCATATTATAGAGATCTTCCAGGTGTATTGCTGATGTCTTTATTTTTTTACTTAAACCTGACGCTACAGGAATAGTAAAAAACGTGAGGATGAGCAAATTAGAGATCCATAGCGACTGAACAGACAAGAACGTAATTTTATGTCACAAAATGAACTCCCTGCGCACGCACATTCCAACGTTGCTGATGATCTCACGATCTTGGCAATACTGATCGCCGTGACATTTAAGCAGGCACAGCTCTCGTCGCCGGCACCTCAGCGCTCCCATGGCGGCGAGGGTTTAGTGCTGGCGTTGACATGACCCGAATGAGAAGATGTAAATAACTGTGAGATCATGTCTGAAGCTGACCTGGAGGCGCAGTAGCTCTTCCTCTCTCTTGTAGCTAATTATTTATTGTATTTTTCTACTTTTCCTCCAAGTGATAACGATTTATCAAAAGAGTCGGAGAGTGAAACTTCATATTTTTCTTTCTTCTCAGTTGTAAAGATATCTTTACTGGTACGTCGGTCGTTCCTATAACATTTATACCAATTTCCTCACGGGACTCAAACATTAGTGTTAATGATTTAAAAAGACGAATAAAAGTCAATGAAATATGAATCATGTTTTGTTTCTCGGGAACGGATAGAAACGCGTGTAACATAAACGCAACAAGTGTGATCCATGGACACCTGAGTCTAACAAGTGTGCCAGAGAGAACACCTGGCAACACAAGGTTCAGTTATGCTTTTGCATATATATTCTGGTTATACTACCAAGTCTGTGGTTACGTAGTGAATGAATTACTGCCTGTTATTGCTGTTATTCAGATTTCTTTGCAGGGGGTAAAACACTGCCTCCGTCTCAGTCAGTAAAGATAGCGCGACTAAATTATGTTTCCCCTTATTGCCTCTTGCCGAGCACGCCTTAAATAACTCTTCCGAACTCCAGACACAACCCGCTCGCACAAGGAACATATATCCGATTACCTCGAAGGCAATCTGAAGTTCCTGGAGTTACCGTAAGAGAAGGCAGATCACAGCCGTGTTTCGCCTGCAAGTAAATCTCGGCCAAGTATCTATCGCTGCAGAAGGAGCACGAGCGGGTTGCTCTTGGGGAACATGCGTTGGTGGAATTGGCAATCACTTCATGCTGTTGCAAGCGTGCTGCATGGATTGCACTGTTGCATTGTGCGTATGGTGTTGTGGTAGGAATGCTGATAGTGACTGATGGATATGGAGGAGTGGGAGTGAGCTCTGGTGCTGTTCATTATAGTGCTTTAACTGTTGATGATATACTGTGTAAGGAAAATGCACGTGTGTCAATATTCGGTGTATCTGTTGTGTGATTATTTTACTTGATCTCCTTTAGGCTTCACGAGTTGATATTATGTCTGGAGAACGCCAGCCTTATTTTCTATCCTCCCTTGCCACTAAAGGCTCTAACCCATTGTTTGAACTATTATGGAAGAGAATATTGCGAAATGTTTATTTTGCATTTTTAGACTCGTAAAATGGAAAACTGCGTTGCATGTCACGCGGCGATCCAGCCTGACAGCGCCCCTCCTCAACCTCCCTCCCTCGCTACCGGAAGCAAGGGATCCACGCAACTACCATGTAATGATCGCTTTTTGACAAGCCTAAACATATATGTAGGCTGTCTCACGTATCTGGCATCCACGTGATTCTATCTCGATCACGACTCCTGGTGCGTCAGGTCAGGAGGCGGTGTTATCTTTCCAGCGCGACCGTGACATTGGTAGCGGCGGCGGGGAGGATGAATGGGGGCCGGGGAGGAGGAGGCACGGGGGTGACGACACACCTGGCTACGAGAGCGGGGATGGGGGAGGGTGTGCGTGTGCTGCAGTTGTACACGGATGGTGCGGGGGAGAGGAGGTGAGGCGCTGCTGAGGATGCGAGAGTGCCACGGGAAACGGGTTCAGGTGGCACTGGGACTTGCTTGAGCCGGGATGAAGCCAGTCCGTGACGTATAACGGAAGTTCGCGAGATATCAGTGTATTCCGAGTGTCAGTAGATTCTCATATGAAGCGGCAGGTCGATTGAATAACAGGAAGTCTGTGTGAAAGTGATGCGGGAGTGGACGTTTCATGCGGTACCAAAAATGGTGGTGTCTGCTGTAATTGCCATGCTTGTGATAAAGTGCATGCTTTCAGTGATACTCTTCTGAATTAAAAACAACGCGAACATTTATGTACAGTTATCGTACATGTCTATGATGGCAGAACCTTATTCATTCATGTCAAATCAGTGAGGAAATGATATTTAATTACTCTATACTGCGTGTTGAGTTGAAAAATCTGTTTTGAATGGAATGCAGATAACACGCTGCATAATGGAAATTACAAAACCATTTGAAGTGTAAGAATAACTTACGCACGAATTTGTTTTGGTGCAGATTGTGCTAATTCGCACTAATCGTGCCACAGGTTCCGAGTGCACGGAATTTGAACATGATATACATGTTTTTTTTTCAAAACAGCACATTTCAAAAAGCTACAATAATATCATTTGTAAACCTACCCAAGATCTTTAGTGTGCTAGAGTGCGTTGCGGTGATGACGTCACGGGAAACATTTCAAGGTTAATGATGTTTCACACGAGGGCAAACCCCTTTCATTCTCACTTGGCGTCTGCAAAGCCTCATTCCCTTTGCAATAGATTTTTTTTATTACTGTCAAAAAATATAATTTCATCTAAACGAGAAACAGGCAGGTCGCACAGTCTCATGTTTAATTTGTTTTTATGTGAATCCTAATAATTCCAGCTGCATTAAACGACAATTTCCCGTTGCGAATAGTAAAATAAAGAATCTGGAGAGCGCTGTAAAGAATCTCACTTAAGATTTGCGAATGTCAAAACATCACGAAAAGCAAGACGTTATCACGGGCGCACCGTCGCATGCAGCGGCGAGGCAGTAAACCACATTAACGAAGGTGGAGATCAACCGGGCATTCTATCACGTGTCATGGCGCCGGCCTTACGCAAGACGAGACGGTGACGGACAGCTAATAGTGACAGGAGGAGGCTCTGTGTGGCAGGGGCCGCGCTCTGGCTTCGCCTAATGACTTGGAACTCTGATCAACTTTGCATTGCAAGCTGACTCACGGATCCTTGCGTGACTTGGCAAACCATATCTGTCTCTGATGATCTTGACGTTTTTTTCCTGTCTCACATCTGCAGAATATCGTTATGGATTTTATGATACCGCTAAAA
>NC_051409.1:13099073-13099983 GCF_015228065.2 Penaeus monodon | reverse complement strand
TTGTGTACGGGCATATCTCTAATAATGTCCTTGGTGTATGTCCTGTATATGCAACCGTATGTATAACCGAGTTCCAAATGCAGGCCGTTATCCTAGAAAGAAATTCGTGCATGCTGTTTAGTTTCTCGGAATGTTTGGGCTCCTATAAAAGACATATTATCTTGAGGAAGGTCTCGGTACCCTCTGCATCGCTTGCGTGTGCCCTGGTGCCCGGACTCAGCAGGAATCGTCATCACTTATCGAGCTGTCATCCATAATTTGCCTCCAGACATCCGCCAACAATTAATCATTAAACACCCTGATATTGAATTAATCTCCCACATCAGTTTTCAATCACACGCCTCCTATTCATAAAGAGTTATTTTGTTTGTCTTTGTTTTTAGACGTGTGGGTAACGTGACACGTTTTGAACCCGTAAGCCCAAGCGAACGGAGTAATCACCCGTAAAGTTACCGATCACTTCTTCGCCAAGAGTCAGCGCCTAAGACCCCTTCGTGAATTCCTCGACAAAGGCCAAGGGGAGGATGGACCTTCTCATTAACCTTTCCTTGTTCCGACACGGGAGGGCGAGGCATTCACGGAGCCTGGCGTTTATGAATGACTAATATAGGGACCCGCGACGGGAGGCTAGACGCGGCCATTATCATTTTCAATTTTTGAAGTATTGGGTTTTGTTTAAAGGCCCGTGATTGGAATGACAATTTAGTAAATGACAGAACAGTCAGAGCGTTTTATTTCCTTTCTTGGTTCTTCTCTGCAAAACACGCTGTCAGCTAAATGTTTACCAGACATTACAATCAATACCAACTCTTTACACAACAATTATAGGAGATGGGTATTTTCCCTGCAAATATTTGCTGCAGTATGTTCTCGTTTCTCTTTCTTGAATTCAGATTACATGATTCAAACG
>NC_051409.1:13097890-13098939 GCF_015228065.2 Penaeus monodon | reverse complement strand
ATGTCTTTTCTGCTCCTTTTTTCTCTTTCTTCCCGTCCGTCTCGGCATATACACACAGACACACACCCAACAGAGCCAGCAAATCTCGCAATCTGCTGCAGCCGTTCTCCTCAGCCGCCTTGTTTGCTGTGAGGACAAGAAACAACAGATTTCTCGAACTCGGTCAATAAAAATCTCGCGATAATTGAGACACATCCGGAGCGTTAAAATTGGGAAGGACTTTATGGAGTTTTTGGCGGAGATGAGGTCGATGGAGGCCAGGCAGTGGATCCATTGACCAAGAACGACCCCCCTCCCCTTTCCGTGCCTGGGCTCCTTGGGTTCCCTAGTAAAAAGAGGAAGAAAATGTTTAGCGGTTAAAGATAGACAGATAGGAGGGTAATTGGTCATACAGATAGGTAGGTAGACACAATGGTAAGTCATTCTGCAGATACACTTGCAAGACAACAAATCGATACATACAATTCGTTCAACATGAAAACAAAGTAGAGAGATTTAATATCATTGCATTTTGATAAAGCTGATGTGAAGTGGGACTACAGGCAAAAGAAAATAATAGGAGACGAAGGGAAATGAAATATGAACAGCAATAAACGTTTATAGTCAACGTGGTTCGAATGAAAACAACAAAATGACTGTGTACGTGGAGTTACGGTTCACTACTGCGTGTTAAAGAACACAAGAATGACCTTACAAACATTACGACCACCAAAGTATGCGGTTCACTAAAAATAGTGATTTTTTTAATATGTCTTTTAATATATAGTCAAACAGGATTATACTGCGATATACTCAAAATACTATAGATAATACATTTGCTAATTCCATTCAGTGCTTGGCTGTGGTTTTCAAATAATAAACGCGCTCTCAACCTCGTATAGAAAACAAAAAACAACTCTCTAACTTTGGAGGCGTTCCAATATCAAATTGTGCTTTGTTTATGTGCCATCTGTTCGCGGCAGTCTTCCGAAAGGACAAGGAAAGGCTTCGTATAGTCTGTCTGTAGCTTTTGCTTTTCATGGAAGTGAACATCTTTTGTGACTTTTCTA
>NC_051409.1:13095206-13095305 GCF_015228065.2 Penaeus monodon | reverse complement strand
GAAATAAGGAAGAAGTTGAAGCAACATACCTGAGAAAGTGAAAGTGAGAGACCTGCATGCAAAGTGTTAAGTCAAAGAAAAAGGAAGGGAACTATGAAC
>NC_051409.1:13091175-13095048 GCF_015228065.2 Penaeus monodon | reverse complement strand
GAAAATAAAATGGATAGGTGGTAAGAGAGACAGGTTCGGGTGCAGATCCCATCTCGCTGCAGCTAAAAATTTGCTCGAAGGGAGGAGACACCCAGGCTGAGAGAGCCGGAAGATCCTGCCAGGACCAAAATTGGAACATGGGAGAGTCTTCTGCACGTGTGCCTGTATAAGACGTACTACACGATCCTGCATTATTTATGATCAGAACGCCGTAGTAGAGTCATGTGTATGGATGTTGTTCAGTGGACAGCGCGTACCAGAGGTAATGGTGTGGGTTGACCACCATTGTATGAATTGATTTGGATGCTGGCCAGGTTGCGTTCAGGCAAGGTGGGACCGTGGTACCTGCTGTCTAATGGGTTGCTATCAGTGCGAGCGGAGGAAGATGCAGTGAATGGAGTGGCAGTGCCATTCTCATCGCCAGTGCTCGATGTTCAATTGAGCGTGCAGGGTCAACATGGCCATTGAACAGACCTATCGGTGGTATTGTTGTGCTAAGTGGTTTCTTTGCCGGGATATGTGGTAAGCCTCTTGAAAAAAATATATTTGTTGAAGTAAATGACTGCCTTTGGCCTTCTGCTGCGACAAAGCGCTTGTGGAGCAGCGTTTTAGTTACCGCTGTCTCCCCCCGGAGGAACTGCGTCCAATTTCGCGCCAAGGACTTTTTGTCCTGCCTCGAACTTTTCTCTTCTTAATCACCCATACGGGAGAAGAGTGACTGTTTAAAAAGAAAAGCAAATCTTCGCAAGTTTTTAACACACCATTTCACACACAGTGGTGCTTTTCGAAACATGAACGATAACATGTGAACACAGGCATGCGTAGAGCGCAAGACACCACCACAGCGAGTGCATGGTAGCGCTGGACCGTAACCACGTGAGGCCAGGGTTTTTGTGGATGAGCTATGCCCGAGGATCCTGTTGCGCTCGCGGGATAGGGGCGCGAGAGAGGGAGGAGACGGGATGGCAGTGGCGCGATAGTTGCAAATTACTGAATAGGAAATGTACGCGTGGATGCAGTGAATGTAGGTAATTACTCTAAAGTGGTCCTTTTAAGCCTGCATCCTCTCGTTATCCGGCATTCAAGACCTGTAAACCAGGTGCAGACCGGTATCCGGCAAGTTGTCATCGCAGCAGTCTTAGCATACTTAAGTAACATAGCAGGGTGAACGAGGACAGTGTTAAGGGTACAGTTTGAAGGAACGAGCCTTTCCATTTTCTGGGCTCTGCGCAATGAAAATGACGATATACGATACTGTTTGTGACGCTTATGAATAACGTAACCGTAATATAAAAAGAGAATATAACTTATTATCCAAAGCTTTAAACACGAGCGCACGTGTTGAGCCAAGAGAGCGGGAGCGTTGAGGGAGGGAAGCCGCGAGGGATAGGAGACGTGCCTGAGGGAAGGGTGAGATGCTCCCCTGCCACCGCCCTTGCATGACACCGATTGAGGGCCTCTCCGCAATCCGCCTTTGCCTGGCCTGGGGGTGGTAATCTGATCAGTTCTCTTTGACATTATGGTCTTAACAGCATGTGGGTGTCGAGTGGGCGTTCGGGCGCACAGTGAATTCGTTGTGTACGGTTCGGAGTAGCGAGACGTCTGGGACGGAAGGCGGGCTTGTAGTGCGATTCGACTGAGTGCGGCGCGCCCGTAGCCCGTGTCATGTGGCGGCGCCCACGCGCTGATCATTCGACATATCCTTTCATGACTGTTTTGTGGTTCGAGCGTCGGTGCTCGCCTCCCGTGCTCGGGGAGATCTGTGAGATCAAGATAAGATATCGATTCTTTGCTTTGATTTGCCATTTAAAACACGTATTGTGAAAAGTGCTGAGTGGTGTTGTTCCATCCTCCAACAGAAAAAAGTGAATATGTGAAAGTGAATCATAAGTATATCATGAGTCTTATAAGAGGATAATATAATCAACAATTTCACTTCTAATCTAATAATACGGAATCGCACGTGTTCCATCGGGGAACCTAAACTACCAAGTTCCTTGGCTGCGCTTGCAAGGAAACGCAAGCCATGAGTGACCCGGCGGGGGGTCCTAACCTGAAGGACCTAATGAAAAGACTCCGACAGATCGTACCGAACGATTTGTCTGGAAGTCAAGATACACCGAGAGATTCCGCGGCCGCAGGACCACGGGAGGCAAACTCAGAGGATGCAGCCTTACCGCCATGCCCGGCGCCCTGCGATAAGAGCGCATTGGATGTCTGCGCTGAGCCTAAAGGAACCGCAGGAGGTGAAACGCTCGAGGGGGACCACGCACGAGCTGAGCCCTCCCAGCGCCAACACGAAGGAAAGCGGTCCCGACGACCCACTCGAGAGGGGTGAGGAAGACCTCATAACGGAATTCCGCTGCGAGATTGAGAACAAACACAACACCCTCTTGGGGAAGATGCAGCTCCTTAGGGAAGCCCTAGCCAAGCAACTCCAGAAAACAGGTAAATTTCTTATCATCTAGCCATGAAACATTTTTTCCTTTAACTAGAAGTCATCTTTCATCGCTTTTATTATCCATCGTATAATTTTAACTCATTTTAACAATACTGTAGACAACACAGATTTGACGACTTTATTTTCGAAAATTGGATCATCCTTCGATGAAGATAATGTATACTTCACACGTAATTTCAAGAAACTAGAGGTAATACGTTTATTACTGACAAAATTTTAGGATTTCTTCAGCATAGTATTTACCTGTTGTTTGGGTTACAGTCATTATTAGATCTGGTAGCTTCCTGGAAAAAAAATCACACATATTTAAAGAAACAGATTGAATAATATTGCATGACATTGATGAATGACATCGTATGCCTCTTTCACTTCGACATTTTCTCTGGGGTGAAGGCGTTACCCATTTGTCTTTTCGACTTTGGCGTTGCGGCCTTGACGGATTGGATGTCCTTCCTAATAATACTAGCCATGGGCTAGCATGAGGGAACGTCTCCCAGCCGGCCTTCCGGTCAGGAGACGCCATGAGCCCGCTGAGCCATTTACATTAAGATACAAGCTGAACCTGAACTAGTTCGATAGATTCGACGATTCAGTTCTGACACCACCATCGCAGTTGACTTACAGTGGTTGATGTTGCTATACCACGGTGGGATACTGATATTTTATCCCAAAGTATGCCTTTTTGTTTTGGTTCGGAAAATGCACACGTCCGGCACCTCACTGGGCCCAGGATTAAAAGGCTAGTGTAGTTCAACCTGTGTGATAATGTTCATAGAGTCATAAAAGGTGCAAGAAAAAAAAAATGCCTTACGCCCAATAGTTCTTCTTTCATCCTCTCCTTTGTTTCCAATATTGTCCTCAATTTTATCAGACTACAAACGTTTTGAGACATTATTGCCATTTAGTTAGGCAAAAGCTGAATCCGGACTTGAGCTGCATCATTTATAGCCAAAGTATTTTCCTTATTAATTTATATCTTGTCCTGAAAATTTCATAATGATTTTATAATACGGTTCCTATAGTATAAAATAAATGTTATTAAAACGTGTACCGTTTGATTCTTATATAGGTATTAAACTGATAGCATAATGCAATAAAATAATTAAAAAGGCTTGTGAAACAGATGTTTATTGTCAGAAGGGAGCACTGATAAACATAATAAAAATGATAAAATATTATGTAAGGGTGAAATACTTCCATGGCATAAATTTGGTGACATGCACAACATCAACAGCTGTGGGCCTCTCCCAACGCAGTGTATAATTACATACATTTCGAATTTGGGACAGTAAAAAGTATCTGAAAACCGGTTTATTTTTCCAAATGCTACCGATTTTATATGAATAGATTTAGTTTATTCAGGTATGAGGATTATTACTGATATTACGGATAGAATCCCCTTACCATCATCA
>NC_051409.1:13090624-13090973 GCF_015228065.2 Penaeus monodon | reverse complement strand
GTGCACGCACAAAAAGACATGCATTCAGAACGGATCCGTGTTATCATTCTTATCTTCGTTTTTTTTTTACTTTTCCGAATTTGACATCCCAAAGTTGCAAAGTTTTATCCAATAATTGCAAATACAATCGCTTGTTCTAATGCGAATAGCTATCAAACCGTCGTGTAACGTGGCCTTCTATATATATGCAAATAAGCCTTGTGTAAGCCGTATTGTATATACTTAAGTTTTTTAGGATATCGGAGTATAGATATGCCTGCTAGTCATTTTAAAATATTATAAAGGGCACACTAATGCGACAAAGGTAATTAAATCCTGTTAATAATGAAATTATAATGATAATAACTAG
>NC_051409.1:13084165-13085070 GCF_015228065.2 Penaeus monodon | reverse complement strand
TTTCCGTCTCTCCGGTGCCAGGATTCCACCGGCATCAAATACGAGTGACGGAGCCTTGACTGAGAACGAGATGGGTGTGATAAAGCTTTATGGCCAGTTACTGAGAGCGAAACGGGAACACCTTGGTATAGGGTTTGGAAATTCAATTTCAATGATTTATATGTTTTGGTTAATCATGCATGTAGCTTTAGGGAGGCATGCATATTTCATGGCAGCTGTGCTTGTTGTACGATTTTAGCTATGACATAATCTAGTTTATTTGACCTTTGGATGGATGGGAGTGTTTGAAGCGCAGGAAATGCAACATCAAAAAAGGAAAGAAAAGAGAAATCAAGCCTGAAGAAAGAATCTGCATTTTTTTTTCTTTTTTTGAGGGGATACAAATCTATACACATACACACACATGCACACAAGTACGCAAATACACAACCATCACAACAAATAAACAAAAAAGCAAAAACACATACACTCAAACAAACACGCAGAACCGTACCCGTCGGTATGTATGATACACCCAAAGACAGAGCTGGCACTTTGATGTCATATGTAAATATAGTTCCCACAACATCAAGGAAATGTCACAATGCAAAGCGGACGGACTTCTAGCGCATCGCCACACCTACATAATATTTTTCGCACAAATTATCACGTTTGTTCACTTATATTTAGTAGTTTTGTATTCATGTGTTATTTCCTTTGTGAGGAATCGACATGATGTATTTTCAGGAGAGCATGAAGCAATGCAGTGACATGGGTTCCTTTCAAGTCGATTGGCACATAAAGAAATAAAGTTTTTGAATGCGGGGCGCGAGTTAATATTTTACAGAAAAGTTGTAAAACCTGCTTTCGTGCGGATTCGTGAAAAGCCTTTGCAAATGGCAAATGTCGAAGAGGATAATTTGTTC
>NC_051409.1:13083876-13083956 GCF_015228065.2 Penaeus monodon | reverse complement strand
CTCCAAAATGCGTGTCATCATAACCGATTAAAACTAAATATATAAACGGTAGTGATATCAGCGATAATGCTGACATACTC
>NC_051409.1:13082515-13082949 GCF_015228065.2 Penaeus monodon | reverse complement strand
CCAAGTAGGGAGAAGCGCATACCCCATGTACGCTTGTATACCCTCTGTGTCGTTGTGAAAAGGGCGTGAGATCGCTTGTACCTCCTGAAGGAACTTGGGCGAGGCTCCCTTGATAAAGATCAGCGCCTTTTAGGGTTCTGCGCAGGTTACTTATCGGTGAAGTGTCCTGGACTGGGAAAGTGCTAGTAATTTTGACTAAGATTTGATTTTTGGTTGCTTGTTTTGTATATCTGTATTTTCATTTCAAATCAGAATGTCAAAATATAGCAATAAAAAGATAGATTGCTTCATCGGAAAACTATTCCATTAATACAACGGTAACATTTAAAAACTGGCCTTCTTAACCCACTTTATCTCAAACAGATTATCAATAACACAATGTAATCCTACATTATAGGATGCACTTAAGAAAGAATTTAATTTACGAAGCATCT
>NC_051409.1:13081381-13081909 GCF_015228065.2 Penaeus monodon | reverse complement strand
TAAGTGGTGTCAGCCTTGTAGTCGAATGGCTGATCCGCCATCTTTGATTTTAAAGGTGTTGCATCTCTCATTTCTCACTCTTTCTCTTGACTTATTATTCTTGTTCATTCTGTTGGGACCTGATAAAATACGCTGCGCAATTTTGTTCCAAATGCTTGAGTTATCGACTTTAAATTTCGCTACATCGTTTTCCCATATCTTTCCGTCTTTCTATCTTTTACTTTTTTTTAATCACTTTTTTTTAAATTCACATTTATCCTACCCTTCACACTCATAGATTTTCCTGTTTTATTCTGCTTTAGAGTACCCTCAACTTTACATTTTCTTTAAGATGTTTTATCCAGCTATTCTTTGCTCCCATTTTCTTACAGCATCTTCTCTTTCCGTTTTCTCTGTTGTGGATTCGCTATCACAGAGTCTACAACATCGCGTCCAAAGGTGTTGTTGGGCCTCTATGGCCAACTAACATAAATCACTGATCTTTATCTCGATCGTATATCTTACTTGATGCGCTATGATATGACGTGA
>NC_051409.1:13080312-13080604 GCF_015228065.2 Penaeus monodon | reverse complement strand
TGGTGTGGCTGTTGCGTAACAACCGACATGCAAGCAACAAATGAAAGCAGTTTGTTGTGTGCATAAGCCTCAGATCTTTCTGTAGTGAAGGTGCCCAAACCAGCCGGCGCCTAACGGAGAAGAGTGGGAAGAAAATTAAAAACGTTTTCCAACCGCTCAAACGTTCTGCTTTTCCTCTCCCGTTCTCTTTTGTTGTGTGTATTCCCTTTGTATCTCGGGGACGCTGAGGGCAAGGAAGGAGAGGCTGGGTAACATGCATGGGAATTTGTCTGTATCGTTTTATTTGAGTTTC
>NC_051409.1:13078235-13079869 GCF_015228065.2 Penaeus monodon | reverse complement strand
CGTCTCCCCAAAGCTAGTAAGAGCGAAACGTCTGCCAAGGTGAGGACCAACTCCGTAGCCTTTCTCGAAGTTTCGAAGTTCTTACGCCATGTCTCTGTCGAAGGCAATGTTTACATGAAGGGAAAGAATAAATTCATTCAAGAAAACACACAGCAAATGAGGGAAAGCAAACTACACAACGCCGATTCACAGACAAAGGCGAACACACAACATAACACAGAGCAAAACACACATGACCGCTGGGCCACTTTGTGCGGGCGGGACACGGTTGAATGAGCCCAGTAAGTGTGGAGCTACCGCCTTTTATACTCGTACAATACTCGTCCTTTAACATTACACCTTATTTTCCGCAATACCACTCCATAACATGGACATAATGATATATACTGTTTAAGTGATACATAATGCAAAAACACATCTCCCATATCTTATTGCATTTTTACTGCGAATATCGTAAAATTACTTCTTATCTACAAAACCACACCATATCACACTCGAGTAATCTATAATCTGGAATGCATCTCTCTCTCTAAAGAAACTGCACACATGCAATCCGCTGTTCATGGTATCAAAACATTTTCAGTATCTGACGATCGTTCTGAAATCACCAAAGGATTTACTGGGTCTAAGTACAATTATCATTTTATTAATTTTCCCCTGACACCAATAAAGATCCCCCCATACCTTAATTGTAAAGCATAATCTGGAATGCATCTCTCTCTCTAAAGAAACTGCACACATGCAACCCGCTGTTCATGGTATCAAAACATTTTCAGTTCTCTCTCTCTGCGTCTGCTGTGTTATGTCACCATCGTTACCAAGATAGAATCTAACTGTTGCTACAATGAGAAACTGAAATCTTGTTTAAAACATCGCCTCACTTGATTTGATCGAGGCCTTGTCATGCTGCATTTTTACTGAATAGATTTGCAGCTACAATTGATTAATTTGAGATATTTTGAAGTATCTGACGATCGTTCTGAAATCACCAAAGGATTTACTGGGTCTAAGTACAATTATCATTTTATTAATTTTCCCCTGACACCAATAAAGATCCCCCCATACCTTAATTGTAAAGCAATGTTTTTTTAATTTGATTTATCAGTATCGGTACATATCGAAATAATGCTTCATGGCATTTGCATATAGCTTTCCACATCAACTAAAAAGACCTTGTAATTTGGTTGACAAAATTTCATTGATGATGAATTTACAATCCTATATATGGTGCCCTCCTAAGTACACAGCCATGTGGGCTGTAGATAACGGTTTACCTGGCTTGCCATAACCCTTGATATGATGTCCTTATCAGCAGGTTATCTACCTTGCTATCGTTAGCTAATATCATAAGATGGACTAAGGGGTGAAAGGGATGGACGGAGACAGAGAGAGAGAGAGAGAGAGAGCGAGTTGGATAAGATTAGTGGAGAGTAGAGAGAGAGGAGATGAGAGTGAGGAGAGAAGTGAGAGAAGAGGAGAGGAGAAGAGAAGGAGAGAGCTGAGGAGAGAGGAGAAGGAGAGTATGATTGTCAGAGTGAGAGACGAGAGAGAGATGATGTTTAGAGCATGTATCGAGAAGTCCTATGAGTGAGCATAGATGAGACGCGACTGTCAGATGAGATGAGAAGTGAGTT
>NC_051409.1:13077690-13078188 GCF_015228065.2 Penaeus monodon | reverse complement strand
ACTGATTTGAGTGAGGTTTACGGAGCAGTATAGTGTAGAACGAGATGTATGAGCGATGACCGAGAGAGTACGAGAGAAGTAGAAGATTGAGAACTGAGAGAGGATGAGAGTGAGAGTAGAGAGTGTAGTTATATGTCGAAAGAGAGACTGTATGAGAGAGAGTCGATTTTAGCTTAGAGAGAAGAGAGTGATCGAGAAGGGGATGGAAGTATGAATGCAGTAAATGAGAGAAGAGAGAGCGAGTAAGTGAGAAGAGAGATGAGTAATGATAGCGACGAGACTGAGTAGTAAGTGAATCTTTGTATTTTACACAACTGTGAAAGTATATGCCCGCGCGTTTTTGTGTTTATAAGATTTATGTGCACATTTACTGCGTCTGAGAGTGAATGTGGATGTGTGTGTGTGCACATGTGTGCAACCTACATGGCGATGAGCGTCACTTACAGCCTGTAACAAGGAGTCTCTGTTCTGCCTCTGAGTCGACGAGGGAGAAGGTGA
>NC_051409.1:13076997-13077630 GCF_015228065.2 Penaeus monodon | reverse complement strand
CCTTCCCCCATCTCGTTTCATCTCGCTTATTTCATTCCCCCTTCTTGCCTCTCCACTCTTATTAACTCACGCTTCCTTATCCCTCTTCCAATTTTATTAATTCTCGTTTTTTTATCTTACTTTTAGTCTTCCTTGTCCCCTATTTTCGCCACCGCCTCTTCCTTTTTCTATTTACTACTGTCTTTTCCTCTATTCTTTCATTTTCCTCTCTCGTTTCCCATTATCCCTTTTATATATTAATCCTCTAACCTCTTCGTCATAGCGCCTCCTCATTCTCCTTACCTGCCTTGCCTTACTTCTTGAGAATGCAATGTTAAAATCATTTTATTCCAACTCTTGATTTGATGTCAGCCTTCCTTCATATATGTATATTTATCACCTTGCTCCTGGCTCCTCGTTTTTCTTGTTCGAAACCATTTTTCGGGCCTTTCCTCTTATTCCACCTTCTGTACTCCGACAGCTCTGCATTTCTTTAACCTGCTTCACTCTACTAGAACCTCTAAGACAGTATCTCTAGAACTGCGGGTTTTTTTTCTGCACACTTATGACTAAAAATAGCATGCTTCCTATAACTGACGATTATTTCCTCTTCACTTTTCCCTTATATCTGTCAGTCTATTTTTTTCCTCCTCA
>NC_051409.1:13075767-13076588 GCF_015228065.2 Penaeus monodon | reverse complement strand
AGCACCGTCACTCTCGCGCCACGCCTTTGTCGGATTTTTATCATGCATTTCATGAACAGTTTCCTTGCACTGGAGTGTGCGGCTCAGCGTCACGACCACTGTTGACTATTAATAACAGAAACCTGAGGATAAGAAGATCGAAAGCGGTTGCGGGTTACTGATCACGTGGACTTCCTTATCTCTGCTTACTTGTTGATTTGTCTTTGTCTTAAATACTTTCCAGTGTGTCTGTGTCTAGCTTTATATCGTCAGCCGATGTTTATTATATTCTCTCTCAGTCTAATAGTGTAACTAGCTGACAAGTCTACAGTTTCCATATTTTTTCTTTTTTTTCCTGTTCAGCCAATTTCATAGTTTTCTCGTCTACAATACATGTATAACTACAATAGTGTGTATCTCCATGTGTAATTCATCCACCTCCTTGTGCGTCTTTCTCCATCTCTCTATGTGTATTAATTCCTCATTAGTTTCCAGTCCGTATGTGAAGATGGGAAAATCACATTGGTTTGTCGATTACTGTTATTAAGGTTGATATGAATGAGTGTAAACAAATCCCGCTTGAATAGGGCCGTAATATACGATTACATTTTTCTTTCTCATTATCTTGCGTTAAATATAAACCGAGTAGATTTGAATTTATGTATTTTTTTGGTTTCCTTGTGATATTATGTATTCATTTATCGATCTGTCCGATTGTTTGCATTTTGATTTATACATCCATTTATGAATTCTGCTCGTGACACCCTGAATCGAACAATTACCTACGCAAAATTTCAGTTTGAGAATCTGAATATATACTCTCCTGCATTCCACTTCTTCCT
>NC_051409.1:13075258-13075729 GCF_015228065.2 Penaeus monodon | reverse complement strand
CTTGTTCCCCATTTCCATACTGATTTACGTTAGTCGCCAGCAGAAAATGCAACACACTTTTTTCCCAAGCCAGCAACTCTATAAATGATTTCGTTAATGAGACGCTTCTGCAGCCAAATAATGCAGATTTATTTTACAAACTCGAGGGTCTAAGCTTTTGTAATCAAACTGCAATATTTATTTATGCTGGTTGTGCTACCCAGTTGTGGACCCGTATTGAATTTTATCATTTATCATTTATTCATTTATTATGCAAATGTTTGATTGTTTTCTCAGTCTTATATAATTGATTTTTACTTTTTCTCATTTTTATTTTTCCGTTGTATCTCCCTTTCCTCATTGCTCCCATGCCTATTTTTTTGTTCTTTGCGTTTTTGCTTCTTCAGCTGTCTGTGTCGCCATGAGTCCACCATCATCGCCTCCTCCTGTCTCTCCAATTCTTACTGGTTTAATACTTTTTATACTTCTTTT
>NC_051409.1:13072829-13074581 GCF_015228065.2 Penaeus monodon | reverse complement strand
TGTGCTCGCATCCCCTTACCCTTGTGTGTGTCGGACAGTCATTCACGAGGCAGTGTCGGTAGCGGGTGAACTGGCCGGTTGTGGTGGTTGTGTGACGGCACGGGGAAGGAGGGGGACATGGCGGTGGAGGGGGTGTGTTCCTCCTCCACTCATGGCGTCTAGGATGTACACACTACTCTCGCACACACAAACGCGCGCGCACGGACACAGGTTTTGCAGACTGGTGTCGCCGGCCTCTTCCGGTCTGCTTGTGCAGTACAATGCATTTGTGATAAAGACAAGTGAAGAAATAGGGAAAATGTGCAATGAATGTCGTCTCTGTGCCTGCCTTCCCTCTCCAATGACATAACCATTTGTAGAAAAATCTCTGTAATGCGGAGGGAGGGAGGTAAATCCTCCTCCGTGAGGATTATTGCTGGATCCGGGAAGTATATTTGTGTAGGAAAGATGTAGTGTGAAAAGAGGATGTTGTGATGTCACGGTTTCCCTTGATGACTGAAAGGCTTTTAGGAAAGAGAGTTGTGACAGTTTCTCTTACAATGCTGTGTTTTTTTCATAATTTAAAGAATTTGGGGATGAAAGAAAGGATGTGATGATTTACCACGGTAAATGCTGGAAAGACAGTGATGAAAAGAAATTAAGATATTTTGGACACAGAAATGACGTGAGGGCCTCGGTGCTCGCAGAGGAAGGAGCTTCCAATTAGAAGCTTCACGACTGAGTAATTTGAGTGAATTCGTCATCGCCTAAGTGGTCGCCCCATGTACCTCCTTCAAGGGCGAGGTCGTTACGACTGCGGGATGAATAATCTCCTCCCCTGCCCGAGGCTCCGCTGTTGTTATGATAACGATATTTATCTGAAGGTTACGGTGTGTCCGCCACCATGCATGTGGTGGAGACCTGTGTGTGTCTGAATGTCGGTGTATGCGTGTACCTCCTTGTGTACCGAGGCTTGGCATGCGTATGCCCAGTCCGTGTGAGTGTAGTAACATGCGACGCCGGAGTGAGAGTCATGCAGTGCGTAAGGGATCAACCCCTTCAGCGTTGGCTGACACGGATTCTAGCTATGCAGGCTCTATCATGTCCCCATTTGCATAGGAAAACAAAGTAAGGAGCAACAGAAAATAAAAAGAAAGGACGGAAAACAAATTATGTCTTTAACAGACCTATGTTTGGAAAAATCGCACGTGGCATCCTCCACCAAGCGGTTATTAAAAGGACCATAAAATGTGACCTACAGTGTCGGGTGGGCAGGCGAGAGGGGCGGGATTGGTAGACACGAGCATTTGTGGCTGTGGCACTGCCCTGCAACAGTGACCAGAACAGCGCTGACTGTCGCTAGTGATATCGGCTTAGGTATGCCACGACAATCACATGGCAAATTATCTTTGGCAAAAGGATGCTGTCGCACGCAGGAACCGATCAGCGTGAGATCCGCCGGCGGTGTTGGAGGACACAGACCCAGATAAGGATGATGAGCGCCAGGGAATGTGTGCCACCTCCTCCCTCCTCCGCCCACACCCATTCCTGCCAGTCTCCCCTTCTCTCACCCTACCACCGTCCTTGCCTCCTCCCGGCCTACTCCTAATCCTCTTTCTTCTCCCTCTCCCCGTCTCATTTCTTCCCGAGCCCTCCTTCTCTGCCCACACGCCTGCTTCCCCCTTTCGCCACACCCTCCTTCCCTCGTGCTCTGGCTAATCATCTTCACCATCATCCTCCCTCCCTTCCTCCGTTCCTCATCTCTTCGCCACA
>NC_051409.1:13072654-13072776 GCF_015228065.2 Penaeus monodon | reverse complement strand
CCGTTTCATCGTTTTATTCCGATTTTGTTTTTTTCTATTATCAATATCCTCCCCCTATTCTTGATCATTTAAGATTCTTCCTCACGCTTGCTCGAATTAATATTTCTCTCCCTCACTCCTGC
>NC_051409.1:13072439-13072600 GCF_015228065.2 Penaeus monodon | reverse complement strand
ATCTTTCCAATCGCCAAAGAAAGGAAAGGGGCGTACCATGTTAAAGTTGACATGAGAGGAACAACTTTTGGCAATTGCTGCGATGGTTAAGAGATAAGTTCAAAGAAGATATGGATTAGGAAAATAGTCCTTTGGTTACAGTGACAACATTGATGGCGGTC
>NC_051409.1:13070748-13071390 GCF_015228065.2 Penaeus monodon | reverse complement strand
ACCTGATAACGCAACAGGAAACAGGATAAATATTGGTAATAGTGAAACGGCAAAACAGACAAACAAGCAAACAGTCTCAAAGATGATGAAGCTCAGGAGTAGGTCTGAACGGCGGCGGTAAAGAGCGATCGAATAAGAGGATGAGAGAGAGAAAACGAATAAGAACGTTAAAGGATAAATGACTAGGAAGGACGTTAGTAAATGAAGAAGAAGAATTTGATAAAAATAACACGAGAACGAACTGCGTGGGATATAAAATGAATTCGAGGAGCGTGAGAGAACAGACGAATAAGAACAGCGTGATGGACAAATGAATAAGAAGAGCATGCGAGAGAATGTGAATAGAGGAAAGTTTGAAGGACAGGAGACACTGACAAAAAGAAACGTGCACCGCCTGACCTCAGTAATCCTTAATGTCAATAAGCGACAGTTGCTCATTGAAGAAAGTCTGGTGAAAGACGCTCGCTGTATATAGAATGTGTTTTGAAGTGGCATATCGCGGTATTCACTCGGGAGTTTCAGTTTCAGTCTGGTGTCATCTTTGCCATGCCGTATGGGGTGGCTTTGATAAGATATGAAATTTGCTAAGAATATTATGAATTGTGGATGTCATATGGATGTGATAAGATATAATTTTGCTTT
>NC_051409.1:13070082-13070727 GCF_015228065.2 Penaeus monodon | reverse complement strand
AGAACAATGTTGCCTGTGTCCTACGATGAGAAGCGACGTGTAGTGACGAGGAGTGAAAATGAAGAAAAGTTGTGTACCTAGTGGTAGCACGTCATACCTGAATTGCACCAAAGCTTAGTATTTTGCACATTGCCGCAGAAAAGCGTATCTTTCCATCATGACGTAGGGTAATATTACAACATGATGGAGAAGGATTACATATTTATATGTATGTCATTATTCACTTAAGAAGAGTACAGGGTCTGTCTGCAATAAAAGTGTGGCCGAAACACAAGTAACTAAACACCATCAGTTTTTTTCCATCTTATTTTTCTATTATTTTTGGCCAAGTTGTAGTATAATACTAGTACTAAACTTATTTCTGCAATTCTGTCGCTAGGTCACGTAACATAAACTGAGACAGATGAAGAAATATACAAATATTAAAGGGGCGTGACAATGGCTGGATGGGAACTCGAGTGGGCGTGTCGCCTTGACGGCTCAGAAGTGGTGGAGCGCCCAGCGTCGGTGCGGGCGTGAGGGGGCGTGGGCGGGGTGGAGGTAGTCTCGATGTAAGGGGGAAAAGGACAGAAGGATGAAGAAAGAGAGGTAAGGGCGTAGGAAAAATAAGAATTACGAAGAGTAGAGGGATAAGGAGGAACAAAC
>NC_051409.1:13069693-13069826 GCF_015228065.2 Penaeus monodon | reverse complement strand
GAGTATGAAATATAGAACAGCAAATCAGTAATGATAAGGGGTAATAATAACAAAACAGAATAAGAGAGAAAAAAAAAACGCGCCGGCGCAATGATCAAGCAGTTTCTGATTAACAAGTAAGCGAGGAAATGGT
>NC_051409.1:13069279-13069561 GCF_015228065.2 Penaeus monodon | reverse complement strand
GAAGAAGCAAACAAACAAGGAGGGTCATGAGACTTCCCAGGAGGAGGGGTGAGGCCCCGGGAGAGGAGGCAGGGGTGGGGGGGGGTGCAGACTGAATGCAGGGAAGGGTCAGAAGTAGGTGATCTTGTACAAAAGATGGGAAAAAGGGAAAGGTATAAATAGAATGACGGGGGAAAGAAGTAATTTACATGGGGGATAACACAGGTTTTCGTTCATGGCACTGAAGAGGAAACCGAGAAAATGCACAGACGTTGTGACAGTTTCCTGTTTTGACTCGTGTTG
>NC_051409.1:13068277-13069243 GCF_015228065.2 Penaeus monodon | reverse complement strand
TGAATAGGTGTTTATCTGAATGCCTTTCATCTCTGATTTTCCTTCGTGGGTTACATACGTGGCGTCTGCATTTTAAACCCCCGAGACGTGTTTAGAATATTATAATTAGTGTTCCTTCAAACAAACAGACAGACCAACTGAGAGAAGCCGACGTTGTTGCAATGTATGTTTTTAAACTTAGGGTAGGGCGTTAGAATAGAGGTTTTCTTGATGCAAGGTGAAAGAGCGGCCATGAGTGCTATGTATGACATAATTCTCATGGGAAATGGTGTGTGCGTAATATGTATAGGTGTGGTGGGTTGTGTTAATGACTAATGCAGCAGAGATGATTTTATAAGGGTTTGTACTGTGGACTCTATCACTGCGTGCTTCCAAGGGAATTTACTAGATACCATCATAATTTGATAATAAAGAGTGTACAGTTTCATGTAATTTCAAAGCGCAAAATGCTATGTTCAAAGTCGGAGAAATATAGCTCTAACTCATATGATCTTAATTTTCACGTTATGTGTACACATGAAAATGAAAAAAATGTAGAGACAGAAGATGCATAATGTGGTTCAGATGCGTTCTCGATCAAGCACAGATGGTTGCTGTGTTTTGCGGCAAGGCTAATACACGCGGCGAACGTTGGCCAAGAGAAAACTGCGGTCTCATCTGTGGTTTAAGAATGAGGAAAAATAAAGAAAAAAATAAACACCGAAAAGTATTGAAACTAAGAAGAACAAAAAAGAAGAAGTGAAAATGCTAACACTCGTGCTTCGGGATCATTTGAACGAATTATTAAAAAATAGAGAGAAATTTAATTACGTTAAGTAAAAATGAACAGAGCAAAAAAACGAGCAAGAAGAGGAGAGACGCTGACAGGAGAGCATAAAAAAGGGGAACAATGAGGCCACGATCTGGCAGCAGAATCACGGTCTAGTCTGTGAGCGTATGAGTGTGGGTAAGCGTGTGTATAAGCGA
>NC_051409.1:13067972-13068197 GCF_015228065.2 Penaeus monodon | reverse complement strand
AAAATAGCCGGAACGAGAGAGAAGGGGAAGAGGATCACTCTAAAGGGGGATGGATAAAATAAGTGGAAGGCAAGGGTTTGAAGAGGGAGAGGATGTCAACAAGGAGGGTGGGAATGGCGGGGATATACATGTGAAGTAAAAGAAGTGGCAATGGACAAAGGGATATGGAAGAAAGGAAAGTATTCGAGAGAAAGGGGAAGGTTTACAAGAAAAGTAAAAGTATTA
>NC_051409.1:13067308-13067410 GCF_015228065.2 Penaeus monodon | reverse complement strand
TGGTAGTGACCCCAGGAAAGCTGGGAGGGAAACAGAAGATTCTTGCACGAGGCGCATTCCTTGTGCAAGTTGAGACGGTAAGGAGAATCCCAGGGCGTCTAC
>NC_051409.1:13067057-13067261 GCF_015228065.2 Penaeus monodon | reverse complement strand
AAGCAATGACGAGGTAAACATGGAATGAGGGTTAGAAAGGAAGAAAATTACATAATCGAGATACTTATGGCATTATTTGCAGCAAGACCCAGATTTAAGAGGAGATACGGCGGTTGTTCATATACCGTGTACTTTCGTGAAATGAACGGGTGGAAAGGTGCTTAAGGAACACGATAGGGATGGGGAATCTTGGTGGAATTTTCA
>NC_051409.1:13066487-13066655 GCF_015228065.2 Penaeus monodon | reverse complement strand
GCAAAACAAGAGAATAATGAACACCGCGTGAAAGCAAAGACAGCATACCGGAGACTGTATCAATATTTACGAAGAAGGGAGGAGACGAGTGAAGAAGGAAGTGGAATAGTACCAAGAAAATGTTGGCGAAGAGATGAGCTTGATAAGAAAGTGTGCATGTTGGCCGAC
>NC_051409.1:13065599-13066149 GCF_015228065.2 Penaeus monodon | reverse complement strand
ATTATTAAGGGCAGGGAGCCTGTGCGGTTTAGTACTGATGACTAAATGCCTAATTAGGTTCTCTCGTTGGATTTTTGATTGCATGATTATCTGCCCGGTTACGCTCAATCTCCACTAGTATGATTAACGGTACCTTTCCCTCATTAGTTAAAACTCATATCACTGCAATAATTATATGCATACCTTGCATTCATACACAGTGAGTTCTCTGTTCACGAAAACAACGATATTACAAGACATACAATCAGACAAGAATGCGTTTAGTAGTGCAGTGTCTAACAGATATTTATATTATGAATAAACAAATAACGAGAGATAACGTAAGTAGAGTTCCCTTTGAAAATGCAACTCGTCTAGTACAACTTTCAACATCACGAATTATATTTTGAACTCAAGTTAAGAATCACAAGCAAAATAAGCAAATCAAAGCAACCCAAGCCAATTTGTTTCTGCATTTCGGGCAAACGATTCGAAACAATTGGCTAAACTTTTCTGGAATATGGCTGGAGGTCGTCACTCTGCGGGCGACGGAGCAGGGCGAGGGGGTTGG
>NC_051409.1:13065451-13065533 GCF_015228065.2 Penaeus monodon | reverse complement strand
CGCGAAGGAAAGAGAGCGCGAGCGATGGAGGAGATGAAGTCGCCAGTCATCTGTTGTTTGTTTTTGAAAGAGGTGTTTGTTG
>NC_051409.1:13063555-13064494 GCF_015228065.2 Penaeus monodon | reverse complement strand
TACTGTCGAGAAACAGACCGACAGAAAAGAGAAGAATTTGTTCAGTGTGAAAAGTAATAACTTTCATGGAAGAGCTAATTGTGGTAATGGGATATGGCAATTACCCGTCCGTAAAACTAATTGAGTAGAAACAGCATAAAGACCAAGTGGATAGGAAGTAACGGAGCGTAATTGGCCCAGGTAAATAGCATCAAGAGAAAGGTTAAATGTGCTGCGAAGAGGAAACAACAGCGAGCTGAGAGATAGATATGAAGCGAAGGAAGGAGAGCTAGCCCGAAATGGAGGGGGAAAACAAAAGGAGAGAGAGCGCTGGGTCAAACCGTCCAACATGGTATCAAGTAACATCTCGGCACGTAATGGTAGTGAGATGGGTATTGTGCCGGCAACTTTATATTCCGTTGTTGTTGTTCCTGCTCCTGATGTCGTCATCGGTCGCAGAGTAGAAACAAACAAAATTACTGCATTTGTTTTGGCGGAGTGTCTGAATCATTGCAATTGACGGATTTTGCATAATGGGTTGTGGGATCGTGTCAACTCGCATTATATGGTTATATTTCCGATCACGTACATATGGTACATGTGGGACCACTCCAAATTTTTAGGATTAGGAATCATTGTACGTTTTTTTCAGTGACTTTCAGCAATAATAAAGAACGTTAAACGATTAGGCTTTCAGTTACTCTAGCATCTTCACGTAGTTAGTTGTGGGAACAAAGCTAGTATTTTTTCTTTTTAATTGCAACTTATAATATCTTTGTAACATTTTCACATTTCATTGATTATCAATCAGTCTTCTTCATCTAATCCTTCCCTCCGTCCTCATCCTCTTTAGATTTCTCCTGTACTGCCTACCAATACCCCTTTGAGGGACTGTTGCATCACCTGTCCTTAACAAAAGTCCCTGCTAGACTGGCCCAAACAAATGAGTTTGTGAACCGC
>NC_051409.1:13062127-13063443 GCF_015228065.2 Penaeus monodon | reverse complement strand
TCTGTGCAGCACTCGGCATATCGTCAAGAAAGAAAATGTTTTAACAAAGAAGAAATCCAGTGAGGCTTGTTCCCAATATCATATAAGACACACAGCTCAGACTGCGATAAAATAAGCAACTCTCGTGCTTGGATAACATGATATGAAAGCACTTTATCGACAGCCACTGACGGTCCTTATTTAGCTTTGCAAACGTAACTCAATGCTCTCCCCGAGGAGGCAAGACAATTAGAAGCACTCCTTGGCCACGTTTCGAGGTGGCCAGCGCAGCAGCCATGCCCAAGAAGAAAGCCTTCGACGAGCTGAGGAAACAACACAGGTGCAACACCCTGACGCGGCGGCAGCTCGCAAGTGAGTATATGGAGTATGTCTGTACGAGTTGCCGAGGGTTGGGTCGAGAATTTCGCTTTTGGAGAAGCGGTTTTACCATGCAGTTCATGAGCACATTTAGCAGAATGCACATGAGCTTGGGCTGTGAAACAGACTCATAAATGTTAACGACAGTGGCAGGTGGGTCGTTGTAATCCACCTTCTTTTTAACTGCTTTTAGCCTTTTATAGGCTTTTCATTTCCTTCCCATTCACGTGTTGTCCTAATTTCATCCCGGGGGAACGATGGTAATCTCTCACATGCTATGGGGCGAGGAGGTTTGTGATCATAAAACTGGTAAATGATTATTTTGCCCGATATACTACGCGTAAAAATAAGACAGAGGACGAAAATGACTTCAGTATCGCTGGATACTGATTTGAAAAAGGGACATCGTTTTGGAAATGATTATGCGTTTAATTAACCAGTTAATTACTTATCTGATTAAACTCAGGATATTCGAGCGTGGCAATAACTGATCAGCCCAGACCATTCTTATTCAAACAAAAAAGCAAATAGATATACTTTCTGTAAAATATTTTGTCTATTAATTGTTGTCTTTTGACATAGAAGCACATAGTCTATGAATGAGCAACAATCACACTGTTCATTTTTATTCTGGCCTAAGACTAGTGCTTCTATAAATGCGAATTCGAGTTAATGGTAAGGGTGGCTTCTCTACTACAACAAGAGTAAAACAGCGACGGTACAAGTCAAATTATTATAATAACATCCTGTTTCCTCCCCCACTTACAACGTTCTCGCCTTTGCAGACAATTTTCAAATTTGGCGCCTCAACTTGCTCTCCACTTGACCCGACGCCAGGTGGCCGGACATGCCCTCACCCCTTTCGCGTCCCCTTCTCTCCCGCCCACGCGCCCTGCGTGCAGTACTGGAGAACTTGAGGGCGTTGCTTTGTTGCCACGCTGGGTATTTTTAGAACAGTG
>NC_051409.1:13061271-13061714 GCF_015228065.2 Penaeus monodon | reverse complement strand
GCCCCAGCGCCACTTCCGTTGTCACCTTGTGCAGAGAATGCAAACAAACTTGAAGGACAAGCCATGGGTCGTTTTTGGCCTAGGTGATTAGCGTGGGAGATCTCTGGGCAGTGGAAGAGCACTGTGTAACCAGTTTGCATTAGTTTGTGAAGTGCGTCGTTAGCCTTATTCTGACAGAAGGTAAAAACGTTAATTTTTTCTTAATTCTCAAATTTGGGAGTATCATCAGTCGCAAGAACTTGCACAATTTTTTAAAAGTATTAATGCCTTAAAAAGGACTACCAGAGAGCCCAATTGGAGACCTAGATCTCGTCAGAGAAGATTATTCAAAACACTATGTTCTGGACATATTACTAAGTAGGCCATATCATCACTTGCAGTTGGGAAGTCATTATCCTTTCTAACTTGTTCGGACCAATTTGATTTTTTCTTTACTATAAACT
>NC_051409.1:13057739-13060116 GCF_015228065.2 Penaeus monodon | reverse complement strand
AGATAAGATGAAAAGGAAAGTGAAGGGGCGTGTAGAAAAAGGCGGTGAAAAGAAAGGAAAACAAACCTTATTTGCGATCACACCATTTGCCTTAATAAGTGTCCCTCCACCCGGTGAAGCATTTCCTTAGAGTAGGCGTGTCAGACTCCGTACGACCACCTAGATATATTATGAATGAACAATATGCAGTCCAGATGACTTAACTTGAACAGTTCGCGATCACATCTGAGGGGGATAACTTGGCTGAACATGAAGATGGATTTAGTGAATCTGAAACATATTAAAGGCCATTTGGTACATACAAAAAATGCGGATATGATACGCAAAATTCTTAATAGACAAGAAGCTAACTAAATCATGCTTTAAAGCATTATCACTTCCGCTTAAAATAGTTGCCTTAATTGTACGGTAAAATTGGTAAATCAGATATTCAAATGCTACTGTCCCATGGTTCATGATGAATTATAATGTACTTGAAAAAACAATATCTGTAAGACACAACATACACGATAATTTCGATATAACAGTGGAATACACGGAGGAAAATATATACCATTCGCAAAATAGTTCAACGACAAGAGCACCACAGGACACTCACAGCGACCCAAGTGGAATTACACAGACTTATTGTGACGTCCCGCCGCGTAATGTTGCCACATGAACGCATTCGTGACACAGCTAGTGTACAGAGACTGCTTAAATGCCAAGCGATTGTTTATATTTGGATAATCACCATGATTTTAAAGCATTATCAAAAGGGGTTGATGTGGTAGCATACATTATGGGGCACATGTACTCTTTAAATCTAACATACTCAGAAGAACAGACACCATAGAATGAAAAGAGGCAAATCATTCAGCATTGACGAAATGCAAATAAAAAGAATTTGGCAGTTAAATCTTTTAAGGTTAAAGTTGACGCATTGCAACAACTGAAAATGTTCCTTTGATTCATCGGCCATAACCATGAATTTTGAACGACTAAAGTCGATTCTCGGTTACCACTATTACTCAATGAAACACATTTCCACGCCAGTCCGTGCTAAAAAAAAAAAGTACTTTATCACATGTGGCTGCGAAAGGTAGGGCCGATGGTATGATGACGTCATCACATCTCATTTCTGAGATTGTGGTTATGACGCATCCGCTTCGAAACAGTAAAGAAAAATCGTTGATAAGCATTCGACAAAATGTTCTCAAAAGAGTACATGCAAAACAGTACGAATAGATATAATTTCAAATTGCCAGTGTCAGTATCATCCACGATCGTTGCACTGCAACCTTATCAGTACTTTTTTATGGCAGACGGCACCGACGGGGATTCCGCGCCAATAAAACTGATAACCTCTCAACCGCAGCAGTCAGAGTTGGTCGAGGGTTGTTTGGGGAAGGAACATAATCGGATGCTCTAGTTCAGAAAAAAACATGTTTTTTCATATCAATAAATAACTATCTGACCTCAATTTTCACTGCGAAATCTGTGTTACTATAAAGATTCTCACAAGACACATTTTCACAGCACTGTGTAAAAATAACAAAAATGCTCAACAGTTTTTAGAAATAAAGAATAAATTATGGTGGTTCCTCTCGGGTACAAGCAGTGACATGTAACCTTGTTTATGTATTCTCTTGGGGTTTGTTTTGAGCGAAAATGAACACTACATTTTCCATATCTGAATATTATATTCATAAACATTCCATTTGTAATTATTAATATGTAAATTCCCTGCTATCTTCCTATTAACATTCTGATTTTTATTGATTCATATAGTTGTACAGCCACGCTGAAAGTATTTACAAGCCCTCACATATCAGTGTATGTCTTTACCGTATACAGGCGGCCCATTAGAAACCCCCCCAAGTTAGCTGGCCATATCAGGAGAGTCGGTAAAGCGGGGCGTTTCCGGGAACCTAAAGTATGTTAGACATCCTACTACCACCATCTATTCTCCCCTCCCCCCTCTCCTGCCCCCCGCTGGCCAGGTACAGGCCTTTCCAGGAATTCTCCAAGCATAATACCCGAGGCTGAGTTAGACTAATATGGCAACACTGTACAACAGTAAGAGAGCATGTTTCATATATTTGTTCGCTGAAGGTGACGACAAACGTGATTGTTCAGAGAATTTATGAGATTTTTATGAGTCTATTGGATTCAATGTATAGATGAATTCTAAAGAAACTGGTAGGCTTAATACCGCATTAAAATCACAACAAGATAAATTTCAAATCACCATACATCATGATATTTTCCAGCACGCGATCGACCGAGTTTCGAAATTTGGCACCAAAACTAAGGGACATTTTGCCTTGTTAGTACCATTGAACAAGTAAGCCTTATGGGCTGTAAAGAGTGTTTATTTTAACTTTATGCATTGGAA
>NC_051409.1:13056553-13056658 GCF_015228065.2 Penaeus monodon | reverse complement strand
TGTGTGTGATACAAAAACACTATATGGAGTATTCCCATACTCATTCAAGCTTTCTTTCGCTTTACATATCTATCAGGATATATATCATTTAATGTTTGTCTAACT
>NC_051409.1:13055908-13056514 GCF_015228065.2 Penaeus monodon | reverse complement strand
GTTGAAAATAATATTAAGTGAAAAAAATCGTAATATATCTAACGTCATATAACGAAGTTACACAAATGAAGCGAAAGGGATAAAGGTGAACTCTGCAAATCTACACCACAACTTTTAAGCAAAAAGGCGGAAACTCCTGAGAAATAAAAGACTTTTGTTGATTTAGCTAAAAAAATATTTGTGCTGCGTGATATTTTTTCAGGGAAAATGGAACGAAAATATTGCAGTTCCGCGGTTTTGCCACGAGGTATAAAAAGCACAGAATCGCCGTTGTGTATAGTATTTTTTTCGTTTATAGAGTAACACGATGCTGTTTAACAAAATCTAATGCTTTACACTGGAAAAATAAATCGTCCTTTATTTCTAATAACAAACTGTTCATTTCATTTATTATGTTGGTACCCTTATCTATACCAGAGAAGGATTTCGATATGTAGTTGTTATCTGTCTTTTGCTATAAGTGTTAACATTATTAATTTAACTTTTATGATTGCAGATTAAAAATAGATCAGGAGCCTATTTTTTCACTTAAATGACAACGTGTATTTGGAAAAAAGTAGCAGTATGTGGGATACACATCCAGGATATTAATGACCGCTCAGCCAT
>NC_051409.1:13055568-13055885 GCF_015228065.2 Penaeus monodon | reverse complement strand
GTTTGTGCATTGCGGCAAACGAGTTCCCTGTGGCAAACAGATACGGCTAATAGAAAAATGCATTTATAAATTCAGCTTAGTATTTATTTGCATTTATAATTGATGATATAAAAGACGCCAATCTGTGTGAGGAAAGATACTCTACCTCGCAATTGTAAATTACTATTTTTTTTCAGATTTTGCATGCACACAGTAGCAAAATTCGTTTAACTAAGTGGGAAGAGTAAGTGAGGGATTCCTGATGGAGGAGAGGTCCCAAATGATTCCCTGACAAAAGGAAAAAAATAAGTGAATAAACAAAATCAAATGAAGAGAAT
>NC_051409.1:13055283-13055376 GCF_015228065.2 Penaeus monodon | reverse complement strand
TGTATATACATATCTAAGATCCTGAATGATGTAATCGATAACTTTTCTGCAACATAGCCCGACAGGTGAATGTATAAGCATTGCAAAGAAGTG
>NC_051409.1:13054427-13055235 GCF_015228065.2 Penaeus monodon | reverse complement strand
TAATCAGGAAGAAGTGTACGTTATTTTTTTAGTAATTATACTTATTTCTAATTGCTTCTGCATTGACAAAAGTAATATAT
Organism: Penaeus monodon; assembly: GCF_015228065.2. Taxonomy (NCBI): domain Eukaryota; kingdom Metazoa; phylum Arthropoda; class Malacostraca; order Decapoda; family Penaeidae; genus Penaeus; species Penaeus monodon. Next base: position 13,055,155 of record NC_051409.1, on the reverse strand, counting down.
GCACAGGTTGAAATGGGTATTTTTTGTATTGAGTCGCATATAAAGTTTCATTAAACCTAAATAAAAATAAAGGGACGTTCACAAGGGACGCTGATCCCTGGGCCCCCATATGTCTAGCTACATCGCTGCATGTGGCCGCGGCCGAAATAGAAATGTCACAAAAACTACTGAAAAGATCTTTCCAAAAGTCTCCGATAGAGATGCATCCTATTTAAACACATAATTCATTCTTAGTATTTTTGAGATAGGATAGGAATTTCCTCTTCAGTTCATTTTCAGGTTAGAACTGCTGGCAAGCCCTTCGGCATTTCGTTATGTCTGGATGTATATTGTGTATTTTTCGTTGAGGGAGTTAGCTTTTTCAGTCAATGACACGATGCTATGTTCAAGAGTTACTACGGAAATGATGATTGCTGACTCATATCGTTATTCTTTTAAAATAACCCATCTTATCATTCCAATCCATCTGAAGGATTCATGCAGGAAACGTAAAATAATATTCATATATAACACGAATGTCATCCAAACACTACAATTAATGACCGAAAGAATTACTACCCATCAGCTTATTCAGTCAAAACCACAAGTTATTCTTTTAAAAGTAAGGTAAGTTACAGTAAGGATAGGAATAAATGACGTCTTACTCTCAGGGATCAGTCTGGAAATACAGTAATAGCTCAGTAACCGATTCGGGACACTGAGATATCCAAAACTTACCGATGCTCAGG
>NC_051409.1:13053209-13054042 GCF_015228065.2 Penaeus monodon | reverse complement strand
CCAGAAACGGGCGAAAATGAACGCCAAGATGCCGTCACCCTGATACAAATATGCCACAATGACCTCCAAGTCGGTTACTAAGAGTGATGAAGCGAAGTCTCCTTAGGACGGGCATGCGGGATGGCAATTATCGTACACAGTCATCCCGGACCTAACCGCCGCGAACCTTTCTCTGTTACCTTCATTCCTTATACCATCGAACAAGCATTTCAGTTTGATAAACTTCGTGGATCTGAAAAAGAAAATCTTTCAAACCAATCCTCCAATCCATAGAGATCCTGCTCCATCCTAAGACACCGCCTCCCCCTCTCCTTGTCCTTCCCTCCCCAGTGCGAACGAGAACAGTAATTATCCATCCCTTTTTCTTTCCATCTTCTCCCCTACGTCCAAGGAGCTGAGTCATGCTCCCAACGCTCAGGCGGGTCCATGAGGATGTAATTTTCCAAGGTTAATTTCCTCATTTTTATAACAGGTCCTGAAAAGGGTCAATTGGGAAACATCAGGGTGATTCCTTGGCTCTCGTGAAGATTGCCTCCGTGTGTCAGCTGTCAGGGGAGGGGAAGCCGGTTTCATGTCTCGCTGATCCTTCGATGTGATTTGGGTTTTATATTATCATCCATTTCATGGTTAATACTATTATCTTTAAACTAATTTTCAGATCGTAGTCCTAGTCCTTTGACTTTCATAAATGGTTAAATAGTTCCGATAACCGTATGCGTCGAATTATGATCGTGTTGCCCGATCCATGACCTACTACATTAAGAGTTATTCGCCCGATTTGAGGGATTAAAGGGAATGAGGCATTCATCGTATTTTTTCAAACGCTTTGGTCA
>NC_051409.1:13050580-13053142 GCF_015228065.2 Penaeus monodon | reverse complement strand
CAGATAGGTGATAACTATTCACTGACAACTAAAAAAATAGCGGTTGATCTCTCAAAGAATGGAGTAATCTTGTGTTGAAGAACACATCAGCCACTGTTATTCTTGTAGATACTTGTCAGTTAACGAATTCTGAAAATTACTTAGATTAAGATAACTATTTTCACTATTCACAAATATAAAATACGCTTAACCTTATCACACTGAAGATATGAATTTATTCCATAGTACTATAGCGCAGATTTGAATGAGATCTTGTCTTATTTTATCAGATATTATAATTATTAATTGTAATGGATATCTTATATGAGGTTTTAAGTATCTTCATTTCACGAAAGTAAAATGCCACTGTAGTAAGCTCTTACTTCTTTTCATGACTGACCTTAGTAATTACAATCTCATGAAAGATATGACAACTAATGGCTCGCTTATTAAGACTGAGGGATCTTCATAATGTCTGCGACAGGTTCTCCCTCACTCGTGGATCACCCCACAGCACCTTATGAAAGAATAATCATGATCTGCTATATTCCTCATTGTCACGGATGGGGATGTTGCGTTCATAAGTTTTGATGATATAAGATTGTAAGTATCCGTCATTATATTATAGCTTGTAAATAACGTATAAACAACTATGGCATTATTGATACTTCGTACTAGAGTACTGTTGTTGTTTCGGCGACATTGTATATTCATGACCCACTTGGTAAAACCTAATGCTTGGTGGCCATTGTATCCAAGGAAGCACTTGTCCTGGAGAAGCTCTTTATGAACGTCTTATCAAGGCAGCCATTACATACGGCTTCTGTTTGCCGTTTGATGTGTATCTAAGCCATCTTTTGGACTCACATTTTTCTTCAGTGAGCAAATAAAAATGACGGCATATATGTACGAAACTTAAAATATTCACAAAATAATACACATTTCCATATATGATCACATGTACAGGTCAGTCTGTATCTAATTAAAGTAAATACTTTATGGTCATCACTAACATGAGAATAAGCGATATACGATTTTATTCTGATGACACCAAATTCCAATAACCACACCGTCATCCAAGCTTAGAAAATCTTGTATACATTCCATGCATATCGTATGAGAAGAGATTGTAAGATAATCCCAGCAACCCTGCCGCTCCCTCGGTCTCATTCTCCCCGCGTCCCCTCACTGAGAGCCTCACAAATATTGCCAGAACGTTTACACGCTTAGCCCACATGGCTTCGAATGATCCCGTGACGCATCGGCTCAACAAAGGTTCACCGGTAAGACATTTAGGCAAAAACATCTGTTAGTTTAATGGCCCTGGGCATGAATTGTAGCAGACGGAATTGATGTTCACGGTGGTGTTAATGGTGTTATAAGTGTTTACTGGCAATACAAGTAGATTTGTCTGTAGTTGAAACAAGAGTGCATCCAGAAAAAATCGAAAACAAACACTAACCCAAGTGCTCAGCATGACCTGCCACTGATGCTCGGCGGCGGCGGGATGGGAGAGGCGGGGGGAACGAAGTCACGTGAGACAGGTAACAAAGCCTCCAACCTTCCCAGACGCACGCAACTTCGTGCATGATCCTTGCCTGAAACCATGCATGTATGCGATAGTCTCAGGACTGTCGTTTTTACCGCAGATTTGTAAGAATTAAAGAATATTTATTCATGAATTCATGGGTCGTTCCCTCAGTACATCCGGGAAAGTACAACAGAGGGAATTTTTCATTCAACTGTACTACTCACATGATTCATGACAAAATATTTCATAACAGCCAAACTAAAAGAATCAGGAAGAGCCAGTTAACAAAACAAGCACACCTTGTTTCTTCAGCTTGATATAATATTTTGACTAGTTATGAAAATATGGAATTACGATTCTCCTTCATCGTGATAATTCTATTATGTATTCTCTTAATTAATGAACAGACCCTATCATCATAAATGTAAGATATTCCAAAGTTTGCCCAGAGCCAGCCGCCTCCAACTCATTTGCAGCAGGGAGATAGTTTGTTTTCTTGAGGGTGAGGTTGAAAAGACAGCACGCTCTTAGGAGGGTCAATTTATGGTCGACCCTCAGGAGTTTATACGATGCGGATAATGGCCCTTCTCACAAGTCCGCATAAACACACACGTCTAGATCGAATGACCGGCGCGTGTCTTTCGCCAGGAAGTGAGGACGGGTCTCGCACGCCGCGCGGTCTTCAGATATCCGCTTTCTTTTGTGGGTGAGGCCGGGGTGGGTTATTGGTGGGCACTTTTCCAGCTGTAATTTCTACAGTCAAGTGTCAGTGACTGAACGCAGTTCTTTGTGATTAATGTTGAAAGAGGAGTAAACCAGAATAACTTCACAACACGAGATATAACGACACGTTTTGATTCGGCTTTTGCGGGGGGAGGGGGCTAGATGAGAATATATGAACGCTAATTTACTGTGTGAGCATATTTATTTCTGTAACTATATGTACATATACAACTTCAATTAACGTCATAAGAAAATGGACTTGAACTGAGAAATGAATGTGCAGAGAAAGAAACGGTCAGTAAAAAAATACAATATATGTGTATATTTTT
>NC_051409.1:13049960-13050317 GCF_015228065.2 Penaeus monodon | reverse complement strand
CAAACAGAGAAGGAATGTAGCTACATAGACAGCTTATAAACACATATTTCAGTCTTACACATGAACTTTATTGCAATACAGAATTCTGTCGACAATGTATAAACATCCTCTTTTCTTAGATTTCCTTTTCCGCATCACAATGTACAAATGAAGTTTATGACCAAATGAAGTTTATGATGAGGGAGGTAGGCTTCAAGAAGTCATCTGTCTTGATCGTTGTGCCACGGCCTGTGGGTTGGCTCACGGGCGGGTTGTAAAACTTTAGAGAAACATATCTCGGTATATCTATACATTACATATAATGCTACTCTTCACCTTCTGTTTAGTAATTAATTCTTGAAAGTTGTGTCTGATCTG
>NC_051409.1:13048788-13049792 GCF_015228065.2 Penaeus monodon | reverse complement strand
GATCATTAACCTGATGGTACTTTCTGCTACGCTAGCCTCGATTTTGCAACTTCATATGCAGCAAGGAACTTCATATGCAGGGAAGAGCCGTGCCCATATAACATCAACATTTTAATTACAATAGCATATCAAGAAGCAAGATCCCTTGTGCAATAAATACGTTTGAAATAATGTTATGATACCGCATCGAGGGGATGGGCAAGCGAAGAAAGCAAAGGGTGTTGTGTGGAAGCAAATTCGCATCCCTAGTCGTCCGGCAAAACAAACATCCAGCGACGTTTAAGTAGTGTGAATTAGCATATTAAACCTCGTCAAGAAAAGGGTGACGTGATGTTACGAAAGTAGTATAAGAAAAACACGGAAAACAATGTTTATCCTTTTGTTTTCTATTTTCCAAATCGTGAAGTGCGTTTATTTAAAGTGAGCAAGTTAACAATGCCAACAGATAAACCTGGGGCAGGGTAAGCTTTAGTATGTCATGTTGCAGAGAACAACATGGCTTTAAAGATTTGGTAAATTTCCACCCACGGTAAGGAAGATTACTGCACTTGACACGTGAGGGTCATGCAAAAGTGCTTGAAATGCATGTGAAAATGCTGTGTATTCTGTTCATGTTACTTACAATAATGGCAAGAGTAGGGAACGAAATGCTATTTTCCCTTTTGTTCACACGATGAGCTGCTGGGTTTTGAAATAGGAGTTACTTAAGTTGAATCTATGAATGACAAATAGTATCAGAATAAGCATGCACAGTCAAAACTGCTTAGGAAAACTGCATCAATTTCAAGGATTTATTTCTCTATTCCTTCTTTATATATAATTTACCTAATACGGTGGTTTAACATGTGACGCCATTTTCGTAATCGCGGTGTATATATTTTTGATTGTAGCATGCAGTACAGGGTACTGATGCTGTCCTGCTGTAAATCCTCTATTACTCTATTCTATTCATAATTCAGCTTGTCAGATGGTATAAAATATCATGTTTTTCATAGACAGCGATA
>NC_051409.1:13048315-13048626 GCF_015228065.2 Penaeus monodon | reverse complement strand
AAAGATAAGGCAATCTGTTATTAAACCTGAATAACAGAAACCTAGAAACAAATTCTGGTATAAACTCTGACTGAAACAGAGCTCGTGTACCTGCAGCAGCTGCAGTGAATCTTCAGGAACGGCTGCGGGTGTGGGCAGCGAATGAATGAAACGAGCAAGAGCCTGCAATAAAGCAGACGTTGTTTAGGCACGAGAAACTTTCTTGACACTAGAAACGGTACATATATGCGGCTAAGAATAAATCCCTTTAGACACGATAAAATAGCTTGTGTGTGAGCCATACAGGAAGTCGAGTGAGGTGACACTGGCGC
>NC_051409.1:13046377-13046739 GCF_015228065.2 Penaeus monodon | reverse complement strand
ATGTATACGAGTGTATAGGAAGAGAGTGGAGCCTTGTGTGTAATAAATCAAATATTGAGTATCTTACACCAAGAAAGGCATCCCAAGAGCGTGTCCCTGATAAGCTAGAACAACAACCACTCGTACATATGAAGCATAACACGTGCAGTCGTGCATGCAAGCAAGCCTATGCCCAGCGCAGTGTGGGTGACACCACAACAAATGGGCACTCTTGCACAGTACTCAAACGCTGAATATGCACTCTCAACTTTGTCATATTACAAGCGCCTGTGTACATGACACAAGCTTAGAAGAGAAATATACTTCATTAGATTTTTTTTTAGGATTTCCAATAGAGTGCTATATATAACTTTCTGTACGCA
>NC_051409.1:13043250-13046190 GCF_015228065.2 Penaeus monodon | reverse complement strand
GCATAGAAAATGTATGGAAAATGCAATAAAATAGGCATATACAATTAAATGTCCGAATAAAGAGAAACGAAACGCATAAGAAAAGAAGCGATAAGCACAAGAATAAACCGACAAACCTCTGTTCCCGCACCCATTCCCCTAGGTGAGAAAACGACATGTGTAATATCATAAATAAAAATAAGAAGAGACTATGGCTTACGGGGAAATGGTTATCTTTGCGCAGAAGAAAAGAATAAAAACTCTTTGGCTGCCACCCTGACCATAAGAGGAATCAAGAGGGGCCGTTGATAGCGCACAGGTCTGGTTGCCTTGCTATCACCGCTGTCTCGCCGACTCCGATCACTTGTAGGTTAGCATTGAAGCAATGCTATTTCAGTAAGGTAAACGAATTTAATGAGGTTTTTGAACTGTTAGAGATAATAAATTAACAAAAAATTGTGCGACCTTTGCATAAATTCAAAAATTTTCATTGCCATTTTTTTTTTGTTTGAAAGCAACAAACATTACAACTCAAGTTCTGTGCGATACATTCATTACCTTCGATTAATCGATTAATCTTCAGACAAGCTGAAGAGAGGGAACCATGTAGATTCCTTAGATAGGCCGATACTATCAGCCATTGGGAAACTGGATTCCGTGCGATAGGATTTCATACATTTCCGCGCACATAACATGCACAAATATACAGGCACACACTCAAATAAATACGCACCTATATACAGGTGAAAGCACGCATACTGCATTGTTAATCCGACTTTCTCGCAGATGCAATTATTCTCCCTTCGCTTTTAAGATGAGCGACGAAGTTTGCCACTCCAGAGCTACGTCGTGCAAAAGCGTCCCCAAGAAATGAAACCTGATATACTAGCATCGCCAGACGAGAGCAGGGTAAATATTGGCACACAATACTCCAGCAAATATCTACATAGGCACATAAACCATGACGTCACACAAACACGCAAGCACTTATGATACTCTTCTCAAGCGGCGCCGTCGCTGATTATTTTTCTGTTAATTTTTCCTTTGTCAATTCTTTTTCTAAGATATGCGAATCAAAAATTCTTGTTCCTGCATCTTCATAACTATGAGGACTTTTGAAGATGTATGGAAAACTTTGACATTTTTCTCACCCCTCCATAACCGTGCTTATCACCTGAGCGAATTTTTGAGCATTTTGGTTCTTTTCTTTTGTATTCGTCGAAAAGGTATAGAGTAAAATGTAGGATTAACTGATCAATTGTAAAGAGCTAATAGCCACTGTCAAAGCTGTTTGCCGATATTATCTCATCTGTGATTCAGTCGACTTGATGACTTATTTTGATATGTGATACTTATCTGTTGTTAAAGTTAATGAGACGAAATAGAGAGCGTCGCGCCCAGTCACCCACCCACCACCTCGTAAGCCCCGCCCGCTACCCACCAACCTAACGTACAGGGTAATGCAAAATCTTTTATAAAGTTTCCTCTGAGGAAAACAGGAGCATTTCCTCCGCAAATGATAACACCAACAATTTATTCAATGCAATATCAGTTGTCTTTTAAATGTCAGTGATAAGGATATGGCCGAACGGACGCAGGAGTTTCCTCATCGCCGCGAGTTGTTCTTGAAGAAACACTCAGTACGGATCTGATTCGTGTGTGGATCAACATGTGGATTTGTGTTCGTCTGACTTTGCGTGTATTTTAGAAAAAGTACGGCCCAAGGACCTTGTCACTGGGTCTTCTTATGCAACATGGAGGTTTTAATGAAAGGTAAACACATCGAAAAGTTAGTAGGCTCCCTGTCGCTCTAAGAAAGTGAGTTTGAAAAGCTGTCTGCAGTGTCTCTCCTGGAGGAGCGTCGCGACGCATGCGGCGGTGCCATGTCGCCATAGCAACGATGTCAACAACCTGTTGCTTGGCATGAGCTCGGCTTGTTGACTCTTTTTAAGTTATCGATTTTAATGTTTACATTTAATAAGGGGGACAGATCTCTGTAGACGACAGTCCTTCAAATACAGAGGATATATTCCGTTACGAAATACAGTAAAAAAGAAAGACTTGGCAACGTAGCCAGGTGGCTGGTCAGCTGAGCACTACCTGTTGAGCTCACCTTGAGACGTTGCATTTGTAACGTTCACTCACACTGCTCACTTACCGGCACTTTCACTGCAAAATACAAAGGAAAATACATAATTGACATTTTTATTAAAAAGATGTTGTTGATGTATTCTCATTTATTGTAGTCCCAGGGTTCCCCATAATCTATGGAAGGTCAAATATGACAGTTACATCATGCTGAAAGCTTTTATTAAATGGGTGAAAAATAGACCTGTGTAAGAAATTAATTATTGACAGTGAACATTATTTAAGGAAGTGATCTTTGAGTTATGTATAGAAATTGAGTGTGAGTGGTTTAGAAGTTTTATTTAGTTATAGATATAATAAAAACAAAGCTAATGGAAAATGAATATGTAAAGAGGAAATCAATCATGGGTATAATGAGTAGATAAACTTGCTTTATTAATCCTTTATAAAGTTATAAAAAATGTTTCGTTGTAACGACTATTATTTCCCTCTAAATCTTTTGTTTGTAATTTTTGTTTATGGAATCATCTGGGATATTTATGGTTATCACTATTGATATTTGATTTTAATTTTCTTTATTCAGAGCAAAAGACATTTTCTTTTGGTTAAAATGTGAGCAAGTATATTTTCAAATTGTAAAATAAATACTTTTTTTTGCACTACTTGGTAATCTGAAAAATTATAAAGTGGTGACCATATTATTATTTTTGTGTTAAAACTTGGAGAAGTCTTGTACTTAAAAAGATATGTTATATATTTCTATATTTGTGTTAATCTTTAATTTTATAAATTATATTTTTACTTGCCCATGGTACGGCAAATTTATCAATATTTTTTCTGTCTGTCCTTCTTTTAATCAATTACTTTTTTCCA
>NC_051409.1:13040904-13040972 GCF_015228065.2 Penaeus monodon | reverse complement strand
CTTTGCCTGCCCCTTTGAGTAGTCGTGTAAATAATAAATGTGCATAAACTGATGGTCTAACTAAATCG
>NC_051409.1:13040380-13040467 GCF_015228065.2 Penaeus monodon | reverse complement strand
AATCAGTGGTAAAACAGGAGCGTAAAAGATGACGTGCACACGAACGGACGGACGAGGCACAAACTAATTTTCTTATGTAGTAGACTA
>NC_051409.1:13040012-13040120 GCF_015228065.2 Penaeus monodon | reverse complement strand
TCTACCATCAATGCCAAAGCGATTCCATAATATTTGTCATTTATCATAAATTCACAACAAAATAAAGCAACTTCACATGGAATTAAACAATAAATAAATGAAACAAAG
>NC_051409.1:13036669-13038015 GCF_015228065.2 Penaeus monodon | reverse complement strand
CCCATAGAATATTGACTAACACTTAATTTTTAAGGCTGTATATAAAAGATCAGATTTGCATTAATGGAATTCTTCTCATTCCAGATGAGCGTGAAGATGTACAGAAGAAAACCTTTGCCAAATGGATCAACAGTCAGTTGGCCAAGGGGCAGCATCCGCCTGTCACAGATCTCTTTTATGACCTGCGGGATGGCACACGCCTGCTGGCGCTCCTGGAGGTGCTCACAAACAAAACTTATGTGAGTTGGAACTTGTCTGAGGTTTTTGTTTTGGAGATGTAATAGTTATTTCAGTGACTGCTTTTGATTGCACACAAGATTGCCATGTGAGGAACTTGTTAGCCATAAAGTGCACTGAGGCATTTTTGTGTGCAGACTATCTAGGATGTGACTTTATCAGAATGGTTATATACTTCATATATATATATTTTTATGATTTCAACATAGGATTTTAGGGACAGAATCTTAGTTGAATGGATCTTTCCCCTTACATTAAAACAGAAACGTGAAAAGGGGCGCATGCGGGTACACCACTTAAATAATGTCAGCAGAGCACTCTCTATATTGGAAGAGCATAATGTGAAGCTTATAAATATATCAAATGAACACATTGTTGATGGTTCTGCAAAACTCACACTGGGCCTGGTGTGGGCTATCATCCTTCACTGGCAGGTAAGATTATTTATTTAGTATCTTTATTTGTCGTCTCTTTTATACAAATGTATGAGCAATGCTATTTTGTGCATAAGGTGCAAGAAAGCATATCAGGAAGGATTTTGGTGATGTAAAATATACTTGATATTTCATAATATCATAAAATCTGTTGCAATTCTGTAATTTTGTCATAATTTTACAGGTCCAAGGTGTCTTGAAGGATGTCATGTCAGACCTACAGCAGACAAATCTAGAAAAGACTCTGTTGGCATGGTGTAGACAAACGACTAAGGTTATTGGAGAATCTTCTCATACTTGTTTTGATAATACAAATGATGTTCCCATTTGGTTTTCTCAGTATTTTTTAATGTGGATTATGATGTACTTTGAGTTGTACTCTCCCTGAGAAGTGAATTCCATTTTTCCCACTTTTCAGGGCTATCATGGGGTTGATGTAAGAAACTTCACAACTTCATGGACTGATGGCCTGGCCTTCAATGCCCTCATTCATAGCCATCGCCCTCAGCTATTTGACTGGACAGTAATGGCTCGGAAACACCCGTATGCTCGGCTAGAAAATGCTTTTAGACTTGCAAATGAACACTTTAACATTGAAAGACTTCTAGATCCAGAAGGTGAAAAATTTAGTGCATATTTTATTAGCACTCATGTGTTGTTTGGACAATGTCATGC
>NC_051409.1:13036322-13036562 GCF_015228065.2 Penaeus monodon | reverse complement strand
CAAATATTATTTTTCTTCCACAAATTAACATTTCATTTATAATCCTATTTTTTTGTTTATCTTACAGATGTCAATTCTCAAGTTCCTGACAAGAAATCTATTATGATGTATGTGATGTGCCTGTTCCAAGCACTTCCTCATGGATCTTTCACAATGGAGAGCTTAGATGTCTCAATACAGTCTGATTCTTCTTTCTCTCTTGATGTAAGTTTGGATGTTTGTGAGACTTTTCTACTCGCA
>NC_051409.1:13035838-13036293 GCF_015228065.2 Penaeus monodon | reverse complement strand
CCTGAAAATGTTTATGATACTGATTTCAGATTTCTTATACTAATTTATACTATAATACTTGAACACTTTCCTCACTACAGACAAGCAGTGAAAATGTTGCGCAGGCTACCAGTAAAGGTAGGCCACTGTCAAATGTAAGCATTGGCCTAGGGGAATACCAGCGTACATTAGAAGAAGTTTTGACCTGGCTCCTAGGTGCTGAAGATAGACTGGCAGTTATGCCTCCCATAGCCAATTCTACAGAAGAAGTTAAGGACCAGTTCCATGACTTAGAGGTAAGTTCAAATCTATGTGGAATGTTTTATACCACAGTTTGTCTCAATTTACATGTTTTCCCATATAAAAGGCAGTTCTATTGGGCAAGCAATACCATTTCTTTCAGGAACTCATGTTGGAGCTAACTTCAAAGCAGGGAGGTATTGGAGATGTCCTAGGAGAGGGATCAAGACTCTTAA
>NC_051409.1:13034903-13035802 GCF_015228065.2 Penaeus monodon | reverse complement strand
TCCGAGTGCAGATGAAGCTCCTAAACACTAGATGGGAGGATCTAAGAGTCAAGGCAATGGATCGACAGTCAAGGTGTGTATAATTTTAGTAACCTCCTCAGTTTGGTTATCATCCAAAAATTCAGACTTCTCCTGTGAGTATATATTGAAATTTATCATATATTTATCTAGTTTCTTAGGCAATAAGTGTTTTAGAATATGCATGATTATTTTACACTTTACAGTTATATTTTCTCACTTCGAAAGTTTGTGATTTTCTAGGGCTGAGTCTGTCCTAAGGAGGAACAAATGTGCACCAATTAATTTGTTTTGGAAATTATAAATTTTTGACAAAACAAAAGGTTTTTTTACCTTTCCAGGTTATCGTTTAAAAAGAAAAAAGGAAAAAAAATATTTTATTTGTTATTTTTGTATCCCGAGATACAAAAAAAATTTTGGGATGTTAAAAGATATTATATTATTTTTGGGTTAGATAAATGAAAAAAAAAGTTAGGGGGGGTTAAAAAAAAAAGTGTTAAAAATTTGAGGACGTTTGCATTTTGGAAAAAGGCAGGAATATAAATTTTTTACATTTAAAGTGGGTTTATTAGATTTGTAAATAGAAAAAACCTTTTTTTAAAATTGTGTTTATTTTCTGGGTGATTTTAAAAAGTAATTAAATTTTTCCCCCCTTTTTAGGTAAGAAGTAATATTAAAAAATTAAATAAAAATTTATAAATATTTATTAATTATTAATTTAAATTTACTAAAAATATAATTTTAAAAATTTAAATAAAACAAAAATATTTTAAAAATGTTTTTTTATTTCTTATATAATATAATTTTATTTTTTTTTTTAAAATTTAATTTTAATAAAATTTTTATATATAATTTTAATAATATAAAATATAATAAAAATA
>NC_051409.1:13034747-13034856 GCF_015228065.2 Penaeus monodon | reverse complement strand
ATTAAAATAATATAATAATAAATAAATAAAAACTTAAAATTAAAAATATATATATTAATAATATAAAAAAAAAAAATATATTTTAATATATAAATAAATAATATTTTAA
>NC_051409.1:13034319-13034625 GCF_015228065.2 Penaeus monodon | reverse complement strand
TTTTAAGTATTTTTTGGGGGAAAAAGTTTTTAAATTTGCATTAACTTTCTCAACGGGTTGGCCCAACAAAAGATCTGCTTAGAGAACAAATTCCCGCCCCCAAAGTCTTCAAGAAGCCCGGGAAAAGGAAAAGCTAAATCAAACTCCCTCTCCAACATGTGGGGGTGTTGATGAGAGTAGCTCAGACAGTGGTGAGGGTAGTTATTTAGCATATTTTCTTTTGTTTAATAAGGATTTGGTTTAATTTTAGTGGTATGAAAATTTTAACCCTTGTATGTTTTAAAGTATTAGTGTGTAGTCTTTGTG
>NC_051409.1:13032434-13033430 GCF_015228065.2 Penaeus monodon | reverse complement strand
AAAATTAATATTATATTGTAAGAACACCTTTTTTTGTTTAAATATATTTTTTTCTGTTCTTAATTCTAAGTAACCTAGAAATTAATCACATAGTTCATAATATCTTAGATATAACTTTATATCTAATATCATATATTTTAGTATATGTAAGGGATAAAGAAATTATTTTGAACATTTTTTATCTACTTTTTTTCTATAGCTTATTCATTATTGGGAAGATGAATGAATGCTTGGGGAAAAAGAGGGCCCATATTCAGATGGGCTGAATCACGCTGGAAAACTTTGCAGGTATGGTAATTCTTGAATGAATCAAGGAATTTTCAGTTGTCCATAGTTGCAAGTGATTTTAATTACATTATTATTATTTTTTTTTTAATGGTTTCATTCATTTCCAGACATTATCTGTTCACTGGACACACTATGAACAAGAAATGAACAAAGATGGGAGAGTGGATGAATGAAAAAGAATCATTATTACGTGAGGTAGAAAGTAACCCATCTTCGGATCAGGAGCACATCCTTCGTCAAGCAAGCATGCTCCAGGTAAGGGATGATTTTTAAGTATAACTATATATTTGTAGCCAGTTATTTGTAAATATTGTGTCTAAGTTTACTCAAGTGCCTTTGGTAACTAATTGTTTTCCATCATGAAAAGTAGTATTTTATCAAATCAGTGATGCATAAGTTGCAAATGATTATGTATACTTTTTCAAGCAAGTAATATTATTAATGATTCTGATTGGTTTCCCTGATATTAAAAACTTGAAGGTGATTTCAAATTCAAATTTGATTACCTGATTTCTCTGTTACAGATTCTGCAAGCAGAGATGGAAGTACAACATCGCCGGTTTGAACATTTGCAAGAAGAGAGTGCCAAATTTTTAAACCATTTTCCACAGGACCACCCGGCCAGGAAAAACCCACTGAGTTTGAAAGGTCCCAAGGGCCGTTAGATGCCTGTCAGTATCATTGAAGCTCAGACACAGAGAGTGAGTG
>NC_051409.1:13032005-13032384 GCF_015228065.2 Penaeus monodon | reverse complement strand
AGCTCATATCCATATTTGATAACTATTTAATCTTCCTTTTGATATTTTTCTTTTTTGAGATTGATACCTAACCTTCTGTTATATGTGATACAAGTAATTGTAAAGTCAGTCTGTTTAGATGTTTGTTTTTAATGCAGGGTTTTCATTATGTGCTGATGCTCAAGGAATATTAGGGATAATGGAGAGAATAATAGTATGGTATAGTAAACTCTTGTCGATTTTATGTCAGCTATTTCTTTACCTGTTTTATTACTTCATCAGAGGATAAAAAATTGCATTGAAAAATTTTCATCCTGGGAAAAACTACTATACCCCAAGATCTACCTCAAAGATTAACCCCAAATCAAAACCACCCAAAAAGTAAAAAAAATGGGTTTTT
>NC_051409.1:13031243-13031958 GCF_015228065.2 Penaeus monodon | reverse complement strand
TGTTGGCCCCAAAAAATTTTTTTTAATTTTAGATTTAATAAAAAACTTTTAAAAGGGGGAAGGAGGTTTCCCAAAACTTTGGGGGGGGAAAGGGGCTTTTGGGTTCCCAAGGGGGAGATGGGCCCAGAAGCCGGGTTAGGAAAAGGAGGAAATTACCTAAAAGAATACTTCTCAATTTAAAAAAGGGAGGTTAAAAAACCTTTTTAATTTTTTTTAAAAAACCTTAAATTGTTTAACAAGAAAATTTTTAGTTTTAAACCAAATTTTTTGGTTTTAGTTTGCTTTTTTTCTAAATTAAACTGTTTTTGGAAAAATTTATTTTTTTTTAACAAAAATTTTTCATTTTAAAAAATTTTGGGGAAACTAAAAAAATTTTTAAAATTAATTTTTTAACCAATTAAATAAAAAAAAAATTATGTTAAATTGGCCCAAAAGTTTAGAAAAAAAAAACATGGGGAAAATTCCAAGAAAGGGGAAAAAATTGCAGGAAACGCGGGAACTCTAATGCAATCATTTGGGTCGGGAAGTTTTAAATGATCAAAGGTTTTTTTCTTTTACAAATTACAAATTTTTTTATAATTATATTCTCTTTTTTTTTTATTGAATCTTTTTTAAAAAATTTTTTAAAAAAACCAAAAATGTTTTAAAAAGGAAATTCAAGGTGGGTATATTCCAGGTTTTTAAAAATTTTTGGGTTAAAAAAAATGGATTTTTC
>NC_051409.1:13030577-13031211 GCF_015228065.2 Penaeus monodon | reverse complement strand
CAACACAACTCGGTTGAAAAACAATGATTGAGAGGGGTTAAGGTTTGCCAATAAAAGTGGAAATTTTTTTCCCCAGGGAGCGTGGGATGCTTAAAGGGCATTTTTTTTTAAATTACGATTTTTAATGTTAATTTACCCAAAAAAAATAATAAATTTTTTTAAATTAGGTTTTTATATTTTTAGAACTGGGGTTTATATTTAAAATCGGGGAAAAGGGGGAATATTATGGAAATTTTCTTTAAAAAAAAAAGATAAAAATATTTTAATGAAAAAATTTTTTTAAACATTGGGTAAATGAAATTTTCAAATAAATTTTTACAAAAATTTTATTTATCCCCTTTTTTTTTTTTTTTCCTAAGAAGGGGGATTTTTGTTGGATTTTTTTTTTAATCCCTTTAGAATTTTTCTCCCTTAAAATTGGAAACTGTCTAGTTTCGGTTTTATTATGTTTTAAATTTAGAAAATTAAAAAAAATATAATAAATTTGTCAAAGGGGGGGATTTAAACTTGATCAAATTTTTAAGGAAAAAAAACCCCGGTACGTTCAGTTTTATTACTAATGGGGCTCTTTAAAAAAACTTTAAATTCCATGTATGTATGATTTTTTATAGTAAAATGGCATTTTTTTTTCTAC
>NC_051409.1:13030342-13030541 GCF_015228065.2 Penaeus monodon | reverse complement strand
AAATTGGCATTTTATTTTTTGAATAAAAAAAAGAAAAATTTTTTATTTACCCAAAGGTTGTTGTTGGGGCTTAAAAAAATTTAAATTTTATAAATTTTAAAATTTAAATTAAATATTTTAAAATTAAAATTTTAAAATTTCTAAATTTAAACTCCCCCAAAAAATTTTTGTGCAGTTGCCCCCATGGGCATGCATTTGG
>NC_051409.1:13030114-13030223 GCF_015228065.2 Penaeus monodon | reverse complement strand
TAGGAAAAAAAATTTTTTTTATGGTTTAAAAAAAAGAAGGGGTAAAGTAATGAGAAGAAGTAAAGTTGGATAAATTTTTAGTAAATATTATTTTTTTATTTTGGATTGA
>NC_051409.1:13029959-13030076 GCF_015228065.2 Penaeus monodon | reverse complement strand
GAGATGAGTGTTTTATTTTAAAAAGGGAAAAATATTAGAGGGTTTTTAAAGTGGAAAAAAACAAACACAACAAAAACCCCACACAACAAAAAACCCCCCTCCACAAAAAAAAAAAAA
>NC_051409.1:13029522-13029838 GCF_015228065.2 Penaeus monodon | reverse complement strand
CCCTGTTTGCGCCCCAGGGGGGTGTTGTTTAAAAATTTTAAAATGAAACAATTAAAAATTTAAAGCAGAAAAAAATACAACATAATTTTGGGGGCTATGGGCAAAGTTTGGGTTTTTTAGGAAACCCCCCCTTGGGGTATAAAACAAAACCAATTAGAGAATCTTAAATTAGTTTTCCTTTTTTAGCCTGAAATGGAGTGGAATTTGTTTCAGGGGAAATTGTTTTTGGCAAAAAAAAAGAGGGAAAGTAAAAACCCTGCATTTTAAGACCTCCGGAAAACACAGAAAAATTACAAATTAAAATTGGAAGAGTTAT
>NC_051409.1:13029320-13029417 GCF_015228065.2 Penaeus monodon | reverse complement strand
TTTTTAAAATTTTAAGAAAAGATTTAGAATATAGGTTTTAAAAAAATAAGAAAAATATAAGATATAATGAGAGATTTTGTGGGGAATAGGAGGTTTT
>NC_051409.1:13028532-13028842 GCF_015228065.2 Penaeus monodon | reverse complement strand
CACAATGACTACACACTAATACTATTAGAAACATACAGAGGTTAAATTTACTATACCACTAACATTAAACCAAGTCCATTATTAGAAACAACAAGATAAAGTATAGCATAATATACTACCCTCACCACTGTCTGAGCTACTCTCATCAACAACCACCACCATGTTGGAGAGGGAGTTGATGTTAGCTTGTTCACTTTCCAGGTCTTCTTGAAGACTTTGGTGAGCTGCAATTTGTTCTCTAAGCAGATCTGTTGTTGGTCCAACCTGTTGAGAATGTTAATGCAATATATAATAACATTCCCCAATATAA
>NC_051409.1:13027874-13028168 GCF_015228065.2 Penaeus monodon | reverse complement strand
TTATATTGGGGAATGTTATTAATATTTGCATTAACATTCTCAACAGGTTGGACCAACAACAGATCTGCTTAGAGAACAAATTGCAGCTCACCAAAGTCTTCAAGAAGACCTGGAAAGTGAACAAGCTAACATCAACTCCCTCTCCAACATGGTGGTGGTTGTTGATGAGAGTAGCTCAGACAGTGGTGAGGGTAGTATATTATGCTATACTTTATCTTGTTGTTTCTAATAATGGACTTGGTTTAATGTTAGTGGTATAGTAAATTTAACCTCTGTATGTTTCTAATAGTATTA
>NC_051409.1:13026043-13026961 GCF_015228065.2 Penaeus monodon | reverse complement strand
AGAAATTAATCACATAGTTCATAATATCTTAGATATAACTTTATATCTAATATCATATATTTTAGTATATGTAAGGGATAAAGAAATTATTTTGAACATTTTTTATCTACTTTTTTTCTATAGCTTATTCATCATTGGAAGATGAATTGAATGCCTTGGGAGAAAGATGGGCCCATATCTGCAGATGGGCTGAATCACGCTGGAAAACTTTGCAGGTATGGTAATTCTTGAATGAATCAAGGAATTTTCAGTTGTCCATAGTTGCAAGTGATTTAATTACATTATTATTATTTTTTTTTTAATGGTTTCATTCATTTCCAGACATTATCTGTTCACTGGACACACTATGAACAAGAAATGAACAAGATGGGAGAGTGGATGAATGAAAAAGAATCATTATTACGTGAGGTAGAAAGTAACCCATCTTCGGATCAGGAGCACATCCTTCGTCAAGCAAGCATGCTCCAGGTAAGGGATGATTTTTAAGTATAACTATATATTTGTAGCCAGTTATTTGTAAATATTGTGTCTAAGTTTACTCAAGTGCCTTTGGTAACTAATTGTTTTCCATCATGAAAAGTAGTATTTTATCAAATCAGTGATGCAAAAAGTTAAAAATGATTATGTAAAACTTTTTAAAGCAAGAAATTATTAAGATTCTGATTTTTTCCCTGTTTTAAAAAAAATTTGAAGGTTTTTTCAAATTAAAAATTTGTTTACCTATTCTCTGTTACAGATTCTGCAAGCAAGAGGAAAGTACAACATCGCCTTTTTGAACATTTGCAAGAAGAGAGTGCCAAAGTTTTAAGCCATTTACCACAGGACTCACCTGGCCAGGAAAAAATCCCATCTGAGTTAGAAATGGTCCAAGACCGCTTAGACTGCCTCGTCGTACATTAAAAGTCAACACAAGGGGGG
>NC_051409.1:13024255-13025990 GCF_015228065.2 Penaeus monodon | reverse complement strand
ATAGCTCATTCAATTTGAAAATTTTAATCCCCTTTTTGATATTTTTCTTTTTGAGATTGATACAAACCTTCGTATATGTGTACAAGAAATTTGTAAAGTCAGCTGTTTAATGTTGTTTTTTAATGCGGGTTTTTCATTAGTGCTGAGTAAAGGGAAAATTTGGATAATGGAGAGAATAATAGTATGGTATAGTAAACTCTTGTCGATTTTAGTGATCAGCTATTAACTTTGATCCATGTTTTATTTACTTCATCAAGATGGCAGCTAATGGTATTGACATTAAGAAAGTTGTCATTCCTGCGGATAATACAAGTGACATAGTGAGCTCAAGTACTACTACTATTTTCCATGAAATGCTCCCTGGCCCAAGATCATAACCCCCAAAAATTGTCACAACTGAGAAAAGAAAGGGGTTTTATTTTTTTGTTTATTTGTTAGAGTTAAGGGGTAGAGTCTTATTGTTGGCCCAATTTTTTTTTTCAGGTAACTTTCAGTTCATTGTAATATATTCATTATCTTTTCAAACAGGTTGAAGGTAGTGTAATTAAACGCCAAAAATTTAAGGGGGGGCAGCCAGAGGACTTTTCTTGGCTCCCCAAAAACTGGGTGAGGTGGATCTTAAAGCAGAGGTTAGGCCCAAGGTTGCAGGAGAATTGACCGTAGAACAGCTAATGCAGCTTGCTCAGCAGCTTGAAAATGAGGTAGGTTATAATACACTTTTTTTAATTTAATATATAAAAAACACTTAACTTAAGTTGTAGACAAGAAACTTGTTTTAGTTTTATAACATCTTTATAACTTTGATTTTTGGTATAGATATAGTTTGCAAATATTTCTAATTGAAACAGATGTTTTCTGTGTAATCTGATTTTTTTTTTTAAGCTAAAATTTTACATTGTAAGAAATGTGTGATGGTAATACTAAAAAACTTATTTTAATGTGATATTTTATATTCTCAGATTGAAAGTCAAAAAGAAGAGTATTATAAAGTTGTAAGCCTTGGCCAATCAGCTATATCAGAAACATCAACTATTGGTGAATCTGCCAAAGAAAGTGAACAACAAGTTGCAGGAATTACAAGTCGCTGGGAAGCTCTGAATGCAATGCTTATTGAGATCAGGTAATGTCATCCTGTAAATGATCATGCTTGAGGCCCTTTTTTTCTTTTATCTACAATTACTATAATTTTTATATATATGGATACTATTCTAACTTTTATTTGTATATTCTGCAATCTTTTTATAAGTAATTGTAGTTAGATCTTGAATACCAAAAATGTATGAATAAGGAAGATTGCACCAGGTTGGTAAGTATTGATTGCCTTTTTAGTGCCTTAAAAATTTTCGTTGGTTAATGAAACCATGGCCTATTTTTTCCAATTTCCAGAACTCGCATAACCTTCTTGACACAGAAGAAGAAAGTAACAACACAACTCAGTGACCTTGAAGTACAATATGAGGGCTTCCTGAGATGGTGTGAAGATGTCCGCACAGTAAGCGAGAATGAGCCAAATGCTGTCTCTCTTCAGATTGAGCAGTGCCAGGTTAGTGCTGTCAATGCAGGTCATATATTTTTTCTATATATGTACTGATTTGAAATGATTAATGTTCCCAAAAAAAAGAAAATTGGGGAATTTTTCTATATATGTGGGGTTTTTTGAATTCTATTTTGAGACTGGGATTGTTATCCATTAAAGATCCGGGAAAAGGTATATATTGAGTGGAAAATGTTGCTT
>NC_051409.1:13022885-13024095 GCF_015228065.2 Penaeus monodon | reverse complement strand
TTTGTTGCGTATTTGCTTTTTATAATCTTCGTGCCCAGATAGTCTTGGCTACGCCTGTGAACGGTTGTGAAAGGGGCATGACTTTGTTTTAAGATCTTTACTTAGTTTTACTCTCGAGAAAATTTCAGCCATGGAGAGTCATGAATCAGAGATTAGTGCTCTAAAGGTAGCATGTGAAGCACTTGATAGCAACTTTGCACAGGAAACACAACCAGTGATGGAACAAGTTCAGATTTTTATTACTAAGTGGGAAGCTCTTAAAATAAGGTATGGCTTGCTTAAATGTCTCACTGTTACTTCTGTATGATTTTCTGTATAGTACAATTATGGCATTGTGTTTTTCTCAGAATACAAAGTTTTCAAATGTTAAAGAATAAAGAATAATTACAAATCCCAATTGGCATTTTATTCTTCAGTCACACTAATTAATAATTAATTGTAAAAATTATTTCCCCTTTTGACTTTAAAAAGGTTGTAAAGGAAATGTAAACTCTAAAAGAAAGGTTGGGACAAGTTTCTCCACCCAAGGTCGTTGAAAGTTCAGTGCCCCCAGAGCACTTGTAAGGCTATGGAAGCTTCTAGGAAATGGCTGGAAAGTCTTGAAACTGCCCTTGCTACTGAGCATGTTGTGTCCAGTTTGCCCCAGATGCAGGACATGCTATTGAAGTTTCAGGTAAAGTAAAGAATCAGACTTTCTTTGCTAACCTTTTACATTATTTGTTGTTATCATCTGACTTTATATCTTTACCTTTTATTTCTTGTATTTTCTCATTTTACTTCACAATACCTTACCTCCATCTGTTTTTTTCCTTTTGCCCTACCTAATTCATTTTTATTCTAATTTTATGAGATGGGTATTACTAGCTTGAATTACTTAGGATAAGATGCATTTATTCTATAGGTTAAAAGTAAGAAAGGAGGTACAGTACCTCAGTGCACCTGAACTGAAGTGAATGTTGGATAAATCTCTTCTAGTAACATCATCTATTCTGTACTTTACAGGACTTGTCACAAAAAGTTGAAATGGAACAGGGCAACATGAAACACATAAATGATCAGCGTGCCTTTTTAAAAAAGGGACAAATGGGTATTCCAAGGACTTTACAAAGCTGAATAAACAGTGGGAGACGACAACTGAAGCGCTCCGGTCACGCATCAAGGCTATTGAAAAAGGTCTGCTATCTCTGCCAGCATTATGTTTTAGTTTATT
>NC_051409.1:13021837-13022740 GCF_015228065.2 Penaeus monodon | reverse complement strand
GTCGTGAAACACAGAAAGTAAAATTAATCACCCTGAAATATGCAAGCTCAGGTTTTATAGATTGTTGTTCTAAATTTGGGGTGTAATTTAATGTATTACACTTTCACATGTTGAAAAGAGAAGCAACAAGGAAGTTTTGGGGTTTGTGCTCATGGATGTCAGAAGTTGATGTTTTCCTCCAGGCAGAGGAGCCAGCCCTTGGAGATATAGAGACATTAGAAGCTCAATTAGAGCAATCTAATGTGAGTTCTGTCTTTTCTTTATGCAAACAGTGAAATCGAAGTAGATGGAATTTAGAATGTTCTATGATACTTTAGCTTATCTGTGGACAAAAAAAATAGATGGGTAGAGAGTAACAAACTCATGTTACATTTTGTAATGCAGGCTCTCCAGGATAAATTTTGGACATGGAAAATAAGTGCAAATATCAAAACCCTCGTGGCAAGCAGTTGATGGATGAGGCTGAACCAGAGCTAAAAGGAGCAATTTCAGTCCAACTAGATGAACTCACCAAGCGCTGGGCATTAGTAACTGAGCTTGCAAAGGCTCAGAACAAGAGTTTGAAAGATGCTTTAGCTAAGAGTCAGAAGGTAAGATTTTAAATTAGTTTCAAGAACATAGTATTTCAGAATGCATAGTTGTCTTTTAATATAACAATAAGAAAATTATAAGATAGTAACTGTTCAGAGCTCCATTCATGCTGGGGACATTCACTGTCTAGTGTTTTGTTTTGTTTACATTAGTGAGCTTTTCAAGTGACTAGTCACCGGGAGAATCTTATGGGCCTCCCCTTACCCATTTGGTCCCCCTTTTCCCTTGTTTTAGAAAAAAAAGAAAGTTTATTACGCATTCCATTTTATCTTTAAAACTTTATTTACATTAGTTTTTTTAAATTTTTATTGC
>NC_051409.1:13020269-13021666 GCF_015228065.2 Penaeus monodon | reverse complement strand
TGCTGGCCTCAATGGGTCAAACAGGATTACTGAGTATTAGGTAAAATATGAAGTTTTAAAAAGTATTAGGTGAAATATAAAGTTTTAAAAAGTGAAAAAACAGGATTTGTAAATTAAAACTGAACTTTACAATATTGAGGACTTCTTTTTATGACAATCGGAAAAAAAGGTCGGAAATGAATTATATTTTGCTAAAATTGGAAAACAATATGAAATGTCTTGAATCTGTTTTAGGTCCATGAAGACATTCAAGCATTAAATACTTGGCTGGATGAGATGGACCAAAAAGCCCCCTTTTTTTGGTCCGTGGGGGACTCATCAAAACTAAGTGCAGAAATTGATTTTTTCTAAATTCGTGAAAAAATAATGAACCAGTAAAGATTTCAGGGGTGAAATAAACCGGTAATTAGATATCTGAAAACATTGCTATTTTTTTGTGAAATAGTTACGGGCTTTGGGGAAATTTATATAAGAATTTTGCATAGTTTCCGGGTGGGATACAGTTAAGTTTTGTATTTCATTAGAAAGAGAAAGGATGAAGTCTTGAAATACCAGGATATTATTATGAGGCCTTGAGATACTTCAAAGCTCAAAAAGTTTTTTTGAAAGAGGGAAAAAAGGACTAGGAATATGTTTGAAAGTAAAAGTGCTAATACGAGATAAACTCACAGGCAACGAGATGCTGCAGCATGATGCTGCTGCCACCCATGAAGAGCTTGCCCGTCAGTTCACACAGCTGAATGGTAGATGGACAGATGTTGTAACTCAAGTGGATTCTCGTCACAGGGTCTTATCTACAGCTTCAGAACAGTATGATGACTTTAAGAGTAAGTAACATTTCATTTTTTTGTATTTAAATATTGTTCATAAAATCATACATGTAGGTATATACTACTGTATATTAATTTCAGAGCTGTGTGGTGAGGAAACAGAGTGGCTCAACCAGTTACAGGAAAAGCTTGAGAAATCATCAAAGTCTGCAGCAGATGCAGAGGAGATATCAGAGGCTTTAGATGTGAGTCTTGAGTTTATAATATTTTAAGTAAGATATTCAGGAGTGTTGCAGTGATATCCAGTAGGTCTGATTGGATGAATAAACAGCTTAACTTCTGTTAAGAATTGGAATAATTTAAAATTTTAAATTTTTTAAAAAAAGGAATGTCATAAAAATCAAAAAAATTTTTAAAAAGGAAAAATATTAAATTTGATTTTAATTTGGGGGTTCTCCCCCAAAAAAGGGCGGGGAAGAAATCTTTCTGAAATCTTGTTCGGAAATTGCATGTCGTAGCTGTGCAGAATCCACCCACACCCCACCTTTTTTTCCCGGGTCCCGAAGGCCCCCTTTGAAATAGGGGAAATTTTTGCAAGGAATGTAATTATTCAATTTAAAAACTTTT
>NC_051409.1:13018660-13019989 GCF_015228065.2 Penaeus monodon | reverse complement strand
TTTGGGAAAAATTAGGGAGGGTTTTTTTTTTACCATAAAATTTGGGGAAAAGAATAAGGAATTTAACCTTATAATAAAAAAGATATAAAAAAATATAATAATACATTAATATATTAAAATTAAATATATATATAATATATTTTATAATATAATATATTTTTATTATATATTATATTAAATTTTAATTATTTTAATTTTAATATATATATATAAATTATATAAAAAATATTTTATTTTATATATTATATATATATTATATATATATAATATATATAAAATATAAAAATATTTAATTTATATAATTTATATTAATTTTTTTAAAAAAAATATATATATTATAATTAAATATATTTTAAAAATTATTATTTATAATTTTATTTAAAATTTTTTTTTTTATATATATTTTAATAAAATTTTTTTTTATTATATTAAAAAAAAAAATTATTAAAAAATATTAAAATTTAAAAAATAATTTTTAAATTTAAAAAAAATAATTTTTTATTTATAATTTTTTAAATTTTTTAAATATAATAAATTATATAATATAAATCTATATATTATAATATAATTACATATTAAAAATTTTAAAAATTTTAAAAAAATTAAAAAAAATTTTTTTTAAAAAATTTTTTATATTTAAAAAAATTTTATTATATTAATATATATATTATTAAATTATTATATTTTTAAATTTTTTAAAAATTTTTTAAATAAAATATATATATATAATTTATAAATAATTTATTTTTTAAAAAAAAATAAAATATATATATTTTATATATATATAATATTTAAAATTTTAAATTTTATATATATATATATTAATATGTTTATAAAAATATATAATATAATAATATAATTTTTTTTTTTTAATTAAATTTTATATAATTTTATTTATATATATTTTTTAATTTTAAATAATAATAATTTTAAAAATTTATATAATATATATACTAATATAATATATTATATATATAAAATTTTATATAATAAATATATAAATTTAAATATATTATATATATTATATTTAAAATTTTATATATATTTTTATATATATTTATAATTTTATATATATATATAATATATTATATAAATATTTAAAATATTATAATAAAAAAAAATTTAAATATTATATAATATATATATTATATATAAAAATTTTTTTATAAATTTTTTTTTTTTTTGTTTTTTTTTTTTTTTTTTATTTTTTTATTAATAATTAAAATATTTATTTTTTATTTATTATAATTTTATATTTTTTTTTAATATTTTTATATAATATTTAAAAATTTTTTAAAAATTAAATTTAAAAAATTTTTTACCCCCCCC
>NC_051409.1:13018247-13018510 GCF_015228065.2 Penaeus monodon | reverse complement strand
TTAATTTTAATTATTTTAATTTATTTTTTTTTTTTTTTTTTTTTGTTTTTTTTTTTTTTTTTTTTATTATTTGTTTTATATTTATATATGTAATATATTATTTAAATTATATATTTATTATTTATTTATATTATATATTTTTTATATATTATATATTTATAATTTTTTTTTTTATATTTATAATTATTATTTTAAAAAATTTTTAAAAATTTAAAATTTATTATTTAAAATAAAAGACATTATTTTTTTTTTATATTTTATAC
>NC_051409.1:13018088-13018196 GCF_015228065.2 Penaeus monodon | reverse complement strand
TTTTTTTTAATTTTTTTCCCCCCCAAACAGTCCCCACTTCAACACCCCCCAAAAAAAAACCCTTTTTAAAAAAAAACACCACCCAAAAAAGGCGGGTAAAAAGGGTAC
>NC_051409.1:13017917-13018053 GCF_015228065.2 Penaeus monodon | reverse complement strand
CCCAAATTTTTTTATTTTTATTGTATGGTTTTTTAGCATTTTATATTTTAAATTTTTTTAAAATTTAATTTGGATAAATATTATATAAAAAATTTTTTATATTTTTTTTAAAAAAGGATTTATTGGTAAAAATGGA
>NC_051409.1:13017369-13017666 GCF_015228065.2 Penaeus monodon | reverse complement strand
TTTATTTTTTTTGATTTAAAAAATTTTTAAATTTATTAATTTTGATTTTAAATAATTGGGGTTTTAAGGGGAAAACTCCCTTTTATTTTTTTTAATAGTCCCAAAAATTTTAACACTTAAGTTAAAAATTTTAAAAAAAGGGGGTTTTGAAAGATTCTTTATATCATGGTTGATAAATTTTTTTTTATTTGGTTTTATTAAAAAATTTTTTTTTAAAATGTTTCAAAGTCACAATTTTTTTATCAGGAAAAATTTTAATTTTTTTATATTTCCTGGGGACATAAGAAAATGGGGAAA
>NC_051409.1:13017114-13017260 GCF_015228065.2 Penaeus monodon | reverse complement strand
AAATCAAAAATAATATAAAATTTTAAAAATTTTATATTTATTTTTTTTAAAATAAAATTGTATTTTGAAAAATTTGCCTGAAAATTTTTTTTAATAATAAGTTTTTTGAAATACTCGGGTTTAAGCCAAATTTTTTTAAAAAACAC
>NC_051409.1:13016944-13017078 GCF_015228065.2 Penaeus monodon | reverse complement strand
GGAAAATGGGGCCCTAAGATTTTTCTATGAAATTTTAAATTTAAAGATTTTTTAAAAAAATTTTTTCTTAAAAAAGGCCCTTAAAATTTTTTATGCTTTTGGGTTTTTTTTTAAAAATTTAGATGCTATGTACA
>NC_051409.1:13016525-13016884 GCF_015228065.2 Penaeus monodon | reverse complement strand
TGGACAAAAAAAAAATTGGTTTAATTTTTTTTTTTGTAACGATGTTTTTTTTTTTTATTGAAAACAAAATATTTTTTTTTAAAAATTTGGTAAATAAATTGAAAGAAATATTGAATTATAATTTTTGCTTTAAAACCCCGTTTTTTGAATAACGATTTTGAAAATTTCCCAAGTGGTTCCCGGACTTTTTTTCCAAGTTTTTTTTATTTCATGATTTTTGGGGTTAAACCAGGTAATTTAGTTTGCTAAAAGGGAATTTTTAAAAGTTTTAAAAATTGTTGGAATTTTTTTATGAACTTTTTTAAATTTTTTCAATAATGGGTTTTTCCCCCAAATAGAAAAAAACTAATACCCCCCCC
>NC_051409.1:13016225-13016428 GCF_015228065.2 Penaeus monodon | reverse complement strand
ACCTTATAATTTAAACCTTTTAAATTAAATTTTTTTGCCCCTTTTTTTTGATTTTATTAGATAAATTTAAAAAACAAAAGGTTTTTGGGAAATAAATAAGTAAAATTATATACTTTGATTTTTTTAAGGGCCCTTTTTTTTGGGGCTAAAATAAATAAAATGGGCCCCAATTTTTTTTTATTTTTGATGGGTTGGGTAAATGT
>NC_051409.1:13015832-13015912 GCF_015228065.2 Penaeus monodon | reverse complement strand
CTAAGATATTTTGAAGGAATTTTCCATCACCAAATGCTGCTTTTGTTGGGAATTTAAGGGTGTTCCACCCATGTGTAATG
>NC_051409.1:13013840-13014186 GCF_015228065.2 Penaeus monodon | reverse complement strand
CTCAGTGCTCAGTGGACCTCCATTTAATGGATATTTTGAGCAATGGTCTGAATTGTGTCAACACTGGTGTAACTATATGTACAACTTTGGAAAAGGGA
Source organism: Penaeus monodon (assembly GCF_015228065.2). Taxonomy (NCBI): domain Eukaryota; kingdom Metazoa; phylum Arthropoda; class Malacostraca; order Decapoda; family Penaeidae; genus Penaeus; species Penaeus monodon. The sequence continues at coordinate 13,014,088 of NC_051409.1, read as the reverse complement.
GAATTTAACAATAGCACAAAAACTAAAGTTATACAAATAATCAGAAGATGGTATGTGCAGTTTGAGGGAAATAAAAAAAATATGCAGATATCTTAGATTGTTAGGTGTGCTTGAACAAAAGCACAGTGCCATATTATTGCTCTTTCTTTTGGTAACTATGGTCAGTCAGCAATATGCAACAATATCCCCCTTTTGTCCATTAAAAGGAGGTCTGAGTGTATATCAACACATATAAATGTATGTATATA
>NC_051409.1:13011937-13013576 GCF_015228065.2 Penaeus monodon | reverse complement strand
ACAGGTGATATCAAGTAGGCAGTCTATGTGAAAACAAAACTAAAAGGACAGTGGATGGGGCATGCATACATGCTCTCCTGACTCAGTGGGTTAAACGGTTCTTATTTTTGTACATAATGAAATATAAGCTTCTTTCATGATTTACCTCTGAGAAAAAAGAAAAGGAGTAGAAAAAAAAATGAAGAGAAAGAAAGAAAAGAAAAGAAAAAATATTTATAAAAAAAATATGTTTGATTTTTAAGTTCATTGAAGGATATAGATTATGATTGTCATAATGATATCTTCTTTGCACTGTTCTCTATACCTTTTATTTCATGCTGTTTCAGGCAAGTGAGCATCAATCTGGGCTTGAAGGCCGTGTACAAGAAGCACAAGCTTGGGAACGAGAATATGTCAGTGTTCTAGATTATCTTGTCCAATCAGACATGGTCCTTACCCAAGCTATTACTGATTCTCAACTGCGAATTGACCCAGTGCAGGTTTGTATAGGTTTGGTTATTCTGTGGTGTGTAGTTTATCTATCATGTATTAATTTAATGATTTAAGTATGATTTGGTGAAAGGGTGTAGTCTAAAACTCACACCAATTATATATATACCCATAATAAGTGCATAATATTGTGGATTTTTCCATATTTTCACTTCATATCTTGCTGTGCTTTATGGGATTGTAGATTTACTTCAAAGACAGTAAGGTAAGTCAGATACCATGATGAATAGATTATGGTAACCAGAATGTTCTAGGATCAAAAGAAAGTTATATATAGGGGCATGATTTACTGTGGCAGATTAGATTTGTTAACATATGAAACTTAAACTAGTATCTTTCTTTATTTATAATATATTTCATAAAAATTACTGTATTGTAAGGAGCAAACTGAGTTTTTTTTTTTTTTTCATACTACTATCAGAAATTTTGGTATATCATAAAAATGTGATACTTACAGGATTTATTTTTTATGTATTTCTTTGCTTCTTAGGTTCAGGCAGAACTTGTAAAGCAACAAGAGGTACTAAAGAAAATGCAAACGCAAGTAGATGTATATCGTACACAAGGTAAAACAGAAGCTGCACTTCGTCTAGAAGATCAGGTCACACACCTCTTGGTAAGATTTTATTGTTAATCATAGTATTTGAATAAACAGTCTGTATTGTTAGTTAATGAAATTATTCATTGCTTAATTGTATTAATCTATTTTGCTTTATCAGAAAAAGTATGAGGAGGTAGAGATGAAATTGCGGTTGTGCCAAAAACCAAGTGACTTTGATGATCGACTGCAGCAGATGAATCTGGAACTGAAAGATATTAGCCAGAGAGTTCATCTTGTCACTGTGACTTCTGGAGACCCTGAAGGGATTCAGGAACAACTAAATCAGTGCATGGTAAGATGAACACAGATTTAATGGCTATTTAATCTTATAGAGTAATGCTTGCAGGAGGATTAAAATAGGTACCAAATTGATGCTCACAATATTTTCAGGCATTATACCAGAGACTAAGTGAAGTGAAAGCAGAAGTAGAAAGTGTCATAGCAACTGGACGCAAAATTGTGAAGGAAGGACAGGCTCTAGATCCTGAAACTCTTACGCTTCAGCTTGACCAGTTGAAAGGCCTTTATAATCAGGTGATTATTCCAATT
>NC_051409.1:13009871-13011815 GCF_015228065.2 Penaeus monodon | reverse complement strand
GGAACTTATTAAGAAGTTGTTCACTAATTTATATCTCTCTGTCCTCAGCTTGGTGGCACTGTAACAGAACACAGAGGTGTGCTGGAAAGAGCACTTCGGCACAGTCGTAAGATTCATAAGGACTCCTCCCACCTTGAGGAATGGCTAAGCACCACCGAGTGTGAATTAGATCAGCGTGAGGCTACAATTCCCACTAGAAATGTAGAGGGAGAAGTTCACTTTGCTCAAGTGAGTAATTAGTCTGGACTTTTCATTTCATTTTATTTCTCAACTAAAAGAAATGTATGGTTGATTGAGTGAGCCTATGAAAATGAATTCCCATTTACTTTTCACTGTGAGCCCCACTCACATATTGATGGTGACCAGTTGCATGAGTCCCTTAGATTTACAGAGACTGTAGTGTTCCCCTTTCCTCTTGGAAAAAAAAAATAACTTAGCATTTGGAACGATAATTGCCCATACAAAAGTTTTGTCTTTTTTCAGAAGGATATTTTGTTGCTGATAGTTCAGTGAAGCATAACAATAAGGAGTTTTATAGGTGGATGTTCTTTACTTTATGAAATCCAACCTTGTTTATCTATTAGTTTTTAATAAGGAGACTTTCTGTTTGATTTTGTTGCACCCTATTTAAGCTCTTCTATTACTGATCATTTTCATTTAATAATCCCTGAAAGCAGTGATATTGACTGATACCAATTTGAAATGTAGCTTATAAGCAGAGGAGCATTGATAGAGCAGAAACCACAGAAAATACAGAAGAAAAACGTATATGTTGTTCTGATATGTAGACTATTATTTTGTCTACATCTAGAGTATCCAAGTGAAATTCATGTAAAAAGGATGATGAATCTTGATTTCACAAAAGACTTATATCCTACTTGGTTATTATTGATTAAACCTTATGGCAGTTAAAGATAAAGATACTGCCTGTTCAAAGGTAGGGATATCAGATGCTACATTACTATTCTACAAAAAATCCCTAGGTACTGACTGATCTCACCCAGGCTCACTACCTCTATACACACTGAAAGTTAGTTTTATTATGAAATCATGCCTAAAAAAATACTTTGTTCCATGGAATAGTAGGACATCCCTGTAGTGCAGATAAGTCTCAAGATGGGTTGGATATGAGATAATGCTCACACATTGGTTATTTTTGTCATTTAGTAAAATTTAATTCATCATATGAAAGCTGAGCTTTATGAAAACATTAACAAAAAATCTTAAGTGCATACAATTAGGATATAATGAATACACATGAATGGATGCAAAAGGGTATGTGCATGGCACTCCCATAAAAATTAGCCAACTCCACCACAATCAACAATTTTTTATATGCCTATGGAAAGTAAATTTCCTAGAAGATTAATATCTGTTCATATGAGTTAGAAGTTCATGTTCCTTAAATGTCTTTGCTCTAGATATTTTAGTTTTTTTTTTCACCAGTATGCACATGCCTGGTATGTGAATACACTGTTGACAGCGTTAACTTTCTGGCTTTGAAAAGATATTTATTCATGGGTCATTTTCCTTTACACTGCTTTGTATCCCTCATCCACTTCACATTTTAGTCATCTCTCAATATTTATTTTGCTTTTGCCTTTTAGATTATAAGCTGCTTTCCTTTGAGTGCTAGCCTTCGCCTGCCATCAGGCAACATGAAAAAGTTGAATATATTTAATTTATTCAATAAAAGGGGCAAATATAATAAAATGATATAAAACTGAGAGGGTTCTTGGATTGTTTATTATTATACTGCTGTTAAAAAAATCAAATGTATTCACTTTATTTAGAGCTTATTTTTCTCAAATCTTATATTTACTTTCACACATTTATATAAAAGAATAACTAGTATTTATGTGCTTCAGAGATAGATTTAACTTTATTAGTAATTAAAGCATATTTCAAGTCTAACATAATTTCAGGGATATTTATCCTTATTTG
>NC_051409.1:13002918-13009091 GCF_015228065.2 Penaeus monodon | reverse complement strand
ACATGTAAATGTTTCTGTATGTATATGTACACTAGTTTATAAGCATATGTTCAGAAGTAGAATAGTCCCTGCAAGTTTATTTCTTTTTTGAAGGATACTTTTATATATTCCCATGTTTTGTACAGTACTTAATTAATTTATGTGTATAATATTTATTTTATGAAGCACTCTGCACCAAAAATTCAACAATTCATATGCCCTATTGTCCTTTGCTGTTCATCAAATGGCAGTTTCTGTGAATGGTTATATTTACTCTATATTTACTAACTGGTCTCATAATGAGTAATAGATTGAGTGTTATGCCATGTAACAAATGTACTGAGAGCCATGTGGAACATTCACAAAGCCTTATTTAAAAGTATGCTTTTGAATTTCCCATTGGGTTTCATTACATATTGTAGCAAAGTGCAAAGCAGTCTTGAGAGAGAGAAAGAGGGAGAAATAGTCTCAATCTAACATGCAGTTCTCAGGCACTTTAATCCAAAAATTTGCGGTCCCTGTCAAACTTTCCTGGAGATGGCTATAGTGTGTACATACTTGTACTTTACAGCATGCCATTGACGACTTAGGGCGTAAGAGGCCCTTGCTGACAGGGCTGCATGAGTCCTATGCTGCCCTTGCCTCAATGTGTGATGATGATGCCTTGCTACAGCCCATTAAAGAGCAGGTTGATGACATTGCTCTAACATGGGAACGAGTGAACACTAGACTTGCCAACAGGCTCAAGAACATGCAGGTTTGTTGCTTGGACTAAAATGCTGTTTTTGTCTTACAGAAGAAGGCTGAAGAGGTTTTAGTGGATAATAAGTGTATTTTTTATTGGCATATAGACAAAAATAAAATCAGGTAAGAAGAGAAATAAAAGAATTTAACATTATTCAGGAGAAATTAATGCTTAGATAACATTCAAGAGTAACAGACAAAAGTACAAGCTTCAAGACTGCTATGTATCAGCTGAAAGAAAATATTTTATGATGCAAATGATGGAAAAGAAGCAAATACTTGTACACATTTTCAGTAACAAAGGTTGTTTAAGGACTTGATAATATCTTTACATCATTTGTAAAACATGAAGATATCCTGATGCAGAGCTTGGTATGGATATTGCAGCTTCACTTGAATATAGCTTCAGCATTACTAAAACAAAAAGATATCAGCTCTGATTGATAATGAGCCTGTTTATATCCTGATTGAGGATATATTTATAATGAGGGTATAGATTTGGTGAAAATACAGTGTGCAGTTTTATTTTGTTTATAGAATTTTGTTCTTCTGTTGATTTCAAGATTAATTTCTTATTATTTGAGTTATAGGAACTATTTGGGAGAAGAAAGTAAATTACCTGGAGAGTTAAGATTTGAAGATTTATTTGGTATGTATTTTCTTTAAATTAACTCATCTCTTATTTGTATTAAATAATTTATTGATTCATGACTTTAGAGTGAGCAAGTAAACAAGGAAGCAGAAATGGAGAAGTTTATTGTGGGACTTGGAGAAATTAAAGGATGGCTACAGAGCACTGAATATCAGCTGACAAACCTAAGTGCAATGGATGCTGATGAACAGGCTAGAATGATTAAGGTTAGTTTATTAAAATATTGAGATAAGTAGTAACAGAAATAGTTGTGCATATTTATTTTGATAGTCTTATGATTTTATAATGGCATTGGCATTCTTATTACTATGTTATTTCATAGTGGCATTAAAATTAAACATTTCCAGTCCATTTCTACTGAAGTCCAGAATTACAAGGGACATATTGAAAATATTCGGGACACTGCTGTGGACCTCATTAACCATGGGGCGCTGTTCCAAGCACGTGTCCAGCCAGAACTAATTGAGATAAATCAGAGGTGGGAAAACATCTTTAAAAATGTCCAGGTAAGATTTGCTGCTTGTGTCACTGTATTTCAGGTTATATGTTAAGGGAAGGAGTATATGGTTGGAGATCCTTGTTTAATGAAATATATAAAAAACAACTAATGATAAACCATGTTATGTGGGTTTGAATTGATGCGGTATAGATTTTAATGTCTGAAATAGTAACATGTTCTCCTTCCTGTTGGATGTTTTTATAATAATATTATTATGAAATATAAATGGCTTGAATCAGTGAATGTATAGTGTATGCTTACTGTCAGTAAAGTTTATTCAGTATGGTGCATTCAGAATTTTATGTATGTTAAAATAGTATTGCTGTTATATGAACTTCTCTGCTGCACGAATATATTGAGCCATATTTATGTTACAAACAGTTAAACATCTGTTTGGCAAAATACCAGAAGCTGCTGCTCATGTTAGTTTGTGTGTCAGTGATTTGATGCTCCAGAACTTTTGCATGTTGCATGTTGTGCTTGGGAGGCTTGTGCATTGTTTGGCTCTCCTTTGAATGTTTGATTCCCTACTTTTGTGAAATAATGAAATAAAGCAAAAGAATTTGATAATCAACTTCAGAGTGCAATAATTCTCAGATACTGTATGTTTTTCAGTGATAATTTCCTTTATTTTCTTCACCTCCACTTCTAATTATTCTGCAGTGTGAAGAACTAATGTTACTAACCCTTTATTATACTTTCAAAGTATTTCATGGATATTTTCCCACAGTCCCACATGTACTGATCACCATTTCTCTGTGATCCCCTGACTTTGCTTTCCTCTCCAATTTTTATATGCATTTTATACTTCAAGGATATTCTGCTTTTGGGGGATAATGTGGCTTATTTTGTATGGGTATGTGATTTCAAGTTTTATAGTATCTAGACAAATACTCAGTTTGTTACAGTTTATCATTGTCTAATATTGATTATTTTAGATGTGGCACTAATCTTGTTAGTGCAGATGTATTTTTGCTTGAAAAAGTGTCCTTTACATTTTTTTTCTAGATACATATTCATGTTATTTAGAAGGCTGTTTATTAATTTCTAATATGATCCATAGTATACTTGCCAATATGAGACTAATCCATGCTTTTGTTAAATTCCAATTGTACATTTGTAAACATGTATTGTACATATTATATCACTTTCATTATTTGAATTTAGACTAGGATAGTTAGTGCCTGTAGCAGGATGTTTCTTTGGGCAAAGGTGTTTTGAGCTTACATGTGGCAGTCTAGCCAGGTTAGAGGGTTTTGTGTACATATATTGATTTCTTATCATAATTTGTGCTCAACTTTGTTCTGTTACTTGTCTAATAACCTTCTTGCTGGCTCTATCAACATTACATGTGGTGTCTGGTCTGTTAACCTTCCTGCTTCTGCTGGACTAGAACTTACGGCAGCAGCTTGATCTCACCAAGGTATTACATTCCAAACTGACTTGTAGAAGTTAAAAGTAGCAAGCCAGCAGAGTTCAGAGTTGAGTAGTGTCTAAATTGGTGAGAAAGATCCCATATGTGTCTTTTCAGCAGTGCTCTCAAGACATACAGGGGACAAGCCTTACTTCAGTTACCCTGACAGCTGAGACACAAGGGTCCAGACCATCTCCCAGCCAAACCGACACTACCACTACCACCAACTTTTCCACCATTACCACTTCTGATGTACACGAAACCTCTGTTACTACTAGTTTAACTTCCACAACTACACAACTCATTCATACCATGGGAACAACACAAGTGAGTGATGAATTAATGGTTCATGTACATCAACAAGATGATGCCTCAACACCTGTCCAATCAAGCTGGGCTGGTGACAATACCTCAAAAAATGAGGAGCAAGAGAAAGGTGCTTCCCTTAGAAGTATTGGTCTTGTAAAGAGTGTGATGTCTACAGGTACCACACTTACCTCTCCAGTCATAGGTGATAATGAAACAATGGATGGTGTTACTGAATCAGAAATAGTACATTCTGTTGAAGGAAAGCCAGTGGGTGCAATTTTAGACACTTGTAGGGAATTTGATGAGAATGATGTTCCTATTCCAGGACTTAAGACTGTTGTTGTCTCTGATTCAGTGGAAATGTTCTCATCAGCAGATAGTGCCAGATGGGGAGAATCTTCTCTTGTAGATAGTGTTATCAAAGTTGAACCGAAGGAGAATCAAACAGTAGATGAAGATCATACTCTGACACTTGTAACAAACACTGTCACCAAAAAAGTAGACAGGTCCTCATCTGAGATGGAAGGAATTGATACGGAAACTGTTAAGTATGTCTTGGATGAGCAGCCATCTGATGATACAGAACAGAAAAAGATGAGTCTTGTTGAAGTGGAGGAAGTGAAAATGACAATATCCCATCTCTCCTTTAACATTGCTGGGACACCTTCAGAGAAGAAAGTTGACAAATTGGAGGCTGGCATTCTTGCTTGTGGTAGTTCAGAAGAATCACCAATAGACTCATCATTAGAAATATCTCCCACAGCAGAATATCCTCCAAACAGCCTCCTTTCGAGTGACCTTTCTTCTCGGGATTCTCCTGGAAAAGACCGAAAGAGGAAGATCACAGAAAATGATGATGACCTAGATAATTTTGATGAACTTATTGCAGGTCTTAAAGAAGTTGCAGAAAAGGATATAACTCTATCAGTAATTGAAAAAAATAGGAGGAGAAGTGCAGAGAAGGAGCTTGATCAGGATTTAAGTGGTGATGAACGGTTCTCTCTTCTCAAGATCAGGAGGCGAGATGATGATGATTTAGAGTCTTTAGCCTCAGTTGACACTGACATGGCGCCTGCATCTGAGACAAGTAGAGACTTTGAGGGCACTTTCTCTGATCTTGAATCAGTGACTGAGAGTGTGTCTTCTAAAGGAGACAATTTATTTGCACCATTGGGAGCTCATGGCCTTACTATTCTAGACACTTCTAGGAGTGAGGAAGTAAGTACTGTAGAGTGTATTTCTCAGCAGACACAAGTAGTTACAAGTGAAGCTGTTACACATGCATATATTAGTAGTTCACAACAGTTAGTTTCTCCAGAAAGTAAAGAATCTTTATCCGATATTATCAGTGCTAAAATCAGTAGCATATCAAGTGGTGTAACATCTGATAATAAGCAGTCTGGGACTGAAAAAGAAGTCAGTGAGAAAGATGTTGATGGTGAAGAAGAAAGTCATGCTCAGAAAGATTATGAGCAGCTTCCTGTTGAGAAACTGCAAGCTATGATTGCTGAGCTTGAAGAAGTTATGAGTGATGCAGAATTAAGTGATACTGAAGATGAAGAAGATCCACAAAGGAGAAATGAACTACCTGCAGAGAAAATGGATGTTTCTGAAAACATTCAGAGATCCAAAACAGAACAGCTGCTGAGTAAAGATGTGGATATGAAAGATGATGTAGCAACTGAGGCAATGGAAGAGATTTTAGCACCAGATATTGTCAAAACGAATAATGAGCTTTCAAGTGCTGAGAAAGATGACCCCATAAAAGATTTGTCAGTAGGCAAAGAACCTTCTTTAGCCAAAGATAAAGCAAAGTGTGAAGCTGACCCAATTGAATTTAGAGTACAAGAAGTTCATGTTGGTGATGTTGAATTTGCCCAGGCAAAAGGTTTGTTTGAAAAAGATCCTGGGTCTCTTGAAACACCTGCAAGTGTAGTCAAAATTACTACTCCCCTTCATGATGATGTAAGCAATGAGACTTCATCTATGACATCCACAAATGAGATTACAAAGATGGTTATTGATAAAGACAAGTCAGTACAGAAGGTTTCTGTGCAGAGTTCCCAAGTAGTACATGGGATAACTTATGTAAGTTCCACAGAAGATCGGCTTCCAGAGGCTGAGGAAGCAGTCCTAGTTACACTAATATCAAGACCTAGTTCTGCTGAGGTGATGACTACAGATACTGAGTATACAGAAGGGAAGGCACTGATGGAGCTTGTTGAAGAGGAAAGCAGTGAGGCAGATGTGGTGGTCCCTGATACAGAAAAGAGCCAGGAGGGCACATCTGGTATTCAGGGAACTGTTGAAAGTTTGTCAGCAACCTCAAGCAGTTCTTCAGATGAAGATGACTCAAACAAGAAGGAAAGAAGACCAACAGTTATTGAATGTCCCAGTTTCTCAGTAGCTTTACAAGAGGGAGATGCTGAGAATGATAAAAAGGTAGGTTTAATGTCTGAGACATGACCTGATGTCTACACTGAGTTAGATGAACTTTAGTTTTTTTTTTTTTTTAATAGTGGTCACATTACTCTTTCAAAGCAGAATATCCACTTTTGGTAACAGAGGGTTCTTTA
>NC_051409.1:12993025-13002877 GCF_015228065.2 Penaeus monodon | reverse complement strand
TAATTTTCTGTGATAACTGGTGCCCTTAATTTGTTTCATGTCTTTAGCATCCACTTGGATGTTGTAAGACTTTTAACCTTTGCTTTCAGGTAAATCCAGCATGTGAGGTAGACAACTCTTCACTAGGCTCTGTCACTATGTCTACTGGGCAGCATTCAGTACCTTCTACTATCCGATCTTTTGCTCCTTCTGAAGGTGTTAGTGACCAGTTCCCTGTTTTAAGCCAGAAGAATGTTTCAGGTGATGGGGGTGCCCAAAAAAATGATATGACACCAATTACATTGACACATGTTTCAAGTGGAATATCATCATCAATGATGGACTTCTTTTCGAGACACAATGTATTGATTGTAGATACAGATGCAAAGGGACAAGATGGCACTGTCACTGTGGAACCAATGGAGGAAGATGAGGGGAAGATAGAGGAAGCTAAGTGTTTAAATGTCAATGTTTCTGAAGCCCCAGTTAGATCACCTTCTCCTATTCAGACTCTAGGCTCTGAAATCATGCAGGATCTTGGGAATATTAGAGAAACTGTTCAAAATTTTTCATCCTCTGTAACATCCACCTCTTCAGCAACAACAGTAGGAGCAATTCCGAGTTTTAGAAGCCCTGCTGAAATGTGGTCTCATTTTACAAGGGATATGCCTAGTGTAATGAATATCCAAAGCATGCACTTTCAGTTTCCTGTTGCTGGTGACAAATCCAAGTTAGGCAGAAATGTTCCCATTGTTCTTGATGATGAACAAACCTCTTCAGAAGCAGTGTCTGAAGGAAATCTTGAGTCTCAGCCTGTTCTTGTTCCTACTCCAGTTGATATGTCAAAGACAGCAGAAAGTACAGATGGTCTCCAGATTGTAAAACCTATAGCACCATCTGAAATGCAGTATCCGACTATCAATAGCAAACCACAAGTGATCAGAGATATACCTATTATGTTAGTTGAGGATGATCCAACTGACATGGACAAAACCTCTGAAAAAACTCCTGATTTACCACATGAAAGGCAAGGTATTACTGTTTCCAGTGATACAGTAACTGGTGGGGATGGAGTGTCAAAAGACATAAGTGATACTTCTGAAGTTGAATCTAATGTTAAAGAAGACATTACAAATCCAACTCAGAATATTACTGAAAATTTGAAAGAAGATGTTGAGACTGCTGCTCCCTTAATGCTGTCTGATTCATCTCATTCTGGCACCTCGGAGATCCAGACTCAAATGATTGAAGCTTCAGATGTGGAGAGTGGGTCACTGATTGAGGTTATTTACCAAGTGGAAGGATCTAAAGGAAGAAGAAAGGCAGTGGTAACACCTCCAGATGAGGCTGGTATGGCTGAATTATTACAAGAGGCTTCACAATGTGATATCTTATCAAAGGATTCACAGAATATTTCCAGTGAAGGTGCCTCTTCCAGAAAGATATCTGTAGCATCACAGAGCATGATACTAGCTGAACAAGAGGTTGTAGAAAATATAGCATTTCAAACAATATCACCTGAAGCCTGTGTGTCATTTCAAAATCTACCAACAAATATTGCTGATGATATGGTAACCCCTCTATCAACAGAAATTATTTATACTGAGGGAGCAGTCCCGCAAGATGTTGAACGGAAAATATCAGTTGGTTCAATGGAAATAAGTGTTTCGCTGGATGAGGTTGCTGGTGATATTAAGATTCCAGATCAACCTGCTCAGTCCTTTGCACATGAAAGGCAAACATCTCTTGCAGAACATGAACAGTTCAGTGAATGTGTGGTAACAAAATCTGATGACATACTGCTAATGGATGTTGAATGTCTAGATGGAAGATATACAGGTCGTAAGATGTCAACAATTTCCATGGAAGTAAATATTGAAAGTGGTGAAATTGCTGGAACTCATGTAACAGGGTCTTTTGCTGCAGAAAAAATTCCTTACATCTGACAATATGAAAGATTTTGTTGCAGTAAGATCTGAAGTGGTGCAGATGGCTGGACCATTATTGAGCTCAGAAGAACTTATTATACCTGACATTCAGAGTGGTCTTATGACTGATAGTAACAGAGCATCACCAAGGGAAGAAAGTCTAGAGAAGCTCCCAATTGGATTTATTGATGCTGAAATGACAGAGAGTCAAATTGGTCTGCCTCGATCAAGTGATTCCTTTTCCTCAGAAGATCAGTTGTACAATCCACTTGCTCAAAATGTTGGTCAAGAAGCATCTGAAAATTTGCCCGGTGCAAGGGAGTCTATTGAAACTGAGAGGAAAATATCAACTGCAACTGAAGAATTTACATTTGCTGAGCAAGAGGTAGTATCTGCAATATCCACACCACTTATAGAAACTCAGTCATTTACTTATCCACAAGATATATCCCTAACAGTGAAGGAAAATTTGGCTGAGGGTGCTGTACTTAGTAGTGTTATCCAGATGAAAAATTCATGTCAAGAAGAGGATAAACAAGAAGTAGAGAGAAAATTATCTACTGCAACCAAGGCAGTTGAAGTTATACCTTATGAAATACCTGAGGCTGTGGGTACAGCTGGTGTAGAAACTCGAGCATTTGCTTTAGAGAGAAGTGCTTCAGAGACAGGTAGAGAGATTTTGAAGGAGGCTGTCTTGGTCTCTCCAGAAACAATTCTTCAGGGCACTCCACAGGAATGTGAAAGTCATGATGCAACTGTTAATAGTTCAGCCTCATATTTGGTAGCAACTGATTTTGATCAGAGAAAAATATCTGTTGCTTCTGATTTGGAAGTGTTGGAAGTAATAGAAAGATCTGACCAATTTGAACCTTTGATTGAGCAGTCATTGACAGAGGAAACCATAATGGCATCTACTGAAGGACATGAGTTAGTTGACATGAAAGTTCAGACATACAAAGCTGCTAATGAAAGTGGTAGAAAGATCTCGACAGCTTCAATGGAAATAGAGGAGTCATATTCTGAAGCATTGTGTGAGAAACAAATGTATTTACCTGAGAGATATGCATGTACTGTTGAAGTTCCTGAACTTTATAGCTGTGAAGATGATGTTATAACTACATCTGTCAAAGCAGTTGTAGCTGATGGCAGTTCAAAAATGGATGATCCTGGAACTAAGGATGAAAGTTCTCGACATTCAGTTGCAATATCTGAGTTATCAGAGGAAGGTATTCCCTTAGGCTGTGAGGCTGCCTTGATTAATCCAAATCTTGTCACAGGGTTTGAAATAAAAAGTTTGTCAGGTGAAGGCACTGATTTTGAGGACATTTCTGTTGATGAAATAGCATTTATTACTGGTGTAAAATCAGCAATGCCAGCAGGGTACACTTTTAGAACAAACACTGCTGAGGATGATACAATGTCTGAAGCCTCTTTCCTACTATGATTTAGATAACTCCTTTGCTGTTAAAGATAGGTATGGAGTAGCTGTTACTGTAAGTGGAACTCTAGAAGGGACAGAAGCACTAGTTGATGAAGGTGGAGAAGAAAAACAAATTCCTCTTGAGGAAGGGGGTATAGAAGAATTAGTTATGGAGCCATCTTTCAATGCTCTTTTGAAAAGCTCTCGCCATTCATCTAGAGGAGCTAGCTTAGATAACTTGTTTAATAGTGGAGCCCATGAAGAAGGTGCAGGAATAGAAAAGATTTGCAATGAAGAACCAGAGGTTGCCTCTGCCAACAGGAGTACTTTCCTGACAGAAGTTGAAACTTCATCCCATAAGCATTTTGCAGATGTTTCTAAAGTTGAAAAATATCAGTATCAGTCTGTGACATCTATAAATAGTTCTCAAGACACAACTCCCAAAACTAATATTGAAATTACTTCAGATATTAGGGATAAGAAAAAGTCCTCAGAGACTGTTGTGTCAGATTCAGCTGTCCCAGGTGAAAATTTATCCCCTGGTGAGGAAGAAATGCCATTTGTTTCAACCAAAGAGGTAAGGAAGCCGGATATAAAACTTGATAGACTAAATTCTTTATCTGATAGTGTACCCATTAAGAAAGATAAGAGTAAAGAAGTGAAGGCAATAAAGAAAGTAAAAATAACAGTTGATGATAGCCCAAAGACGGAAAGCAAACTGCAATATACTCCATTTGTCCCGCCTGGAATTAAGTATGGACACACTGTAAAAGATATGGATGATGATGTAAGCAAAACTGATATTGCTCAAAAAGTCATGGAGAAAGAAATTATTGTGAAGGAATGCTACACACCACACCAACCACCTGAAAGAAGTGAGAGAAGTGACGACAAGTCAATTAGCTTAGTAAATGTACCAGTCTGCCCTGAAGGTTTAAAAGTCAGAGATCAGGTCACAGAAGACAAATCAACAACTGAGCCTACTGTTTTATCTGATTTTTCAGATAAGAAAGCAAAGGTTACATCAGTGGTTACAACAGAACATGAGATTAATGTAATTGAACAGACCAACATACAAACACTAAGTATAAGTATATCTAATGGAGAAGACCACAAAACTATAACTCATACTTCAGAAGTCAGCAGTGATAGGAGTACTGTTTCAGAAAAAGAGAAAGACAGCATTCCAGCAGCTTCAGAGTCTAAAGATTCAAAGACAATGAAAGTTTCAGTGCCTGAAGCAGTGCATCTTGCTTTAGTAAAAGAAATTTCTAAAACAGAGGGAGATAAACTAAAGCCAAATGAAACAGAATCACAGAAGAAAACAGATGTAATGATACAATATGTCCCCCATGTTCCCCTAGAAATAGAAAATAAAACAGAGGTTGAAAAGCCTGCAGTAACATATTCAAAACCCAAAATACATTATGTGCCTCATGTACCTTCAGATTTATTAAAAGAATCATGTGAAGCAAAAGAAACAAGTGCTGGAAAATCACCAATTGTGACAGAGACTAAGATAGCAACCACAAAGCCAGTTGAAGTGAAGGTAAAGAAAGATGTGAAACTACACTATGTGCCATATGCACCATCAGATATCCTAAAGAGTATTCCAGAAGAGGAAAAGAATAGTAAAGAAGTGTCAGTTAAAACATCAAAAATAGAGTCTCTTCCTCATCAGACTAATTTACAACAGCAAAAGAATGTAGAAAAGATTGAAAAGGAATTCAAAACAGATGCACAAAAGAAGATTCAGTATGTGCCTCATGTACCAATAAAAGCTGAAGCAGCCATTCCAGTGCCAACTTCTCTTTCTATGAAAGCACAAGAAAAGAAGACCACAAAGAGCATTATAATAAGGGAAGAAGAACTGAACACAGTAAAAGAAACTGCAATCACATCTGATGATGAAGAAGTAGGGAAAGTTGAACTACCAAATGCACCAAAGGCTAAGACTGAGAAAACTGAGCCCATTAAAATAAACTATGTGCCTTGTGTTACGGGTGATACGCAGGTTTTGGCAGCTGACAGGAAAACAAAGTCTGTCATAGAGGCACAAGTTCATGTACCAGCAGAAAAGCCAAAAAACAGTGCCACAGTGTCATCTAGAGAGACTATTAAAGATAAAGAAAAGTCTGAAATTCAATATGTCCCTTACGCATCTAATAATACACCTAAAGTAAGCTCTGGAGCTAGACCAAAAGAAATTCACTATGTACCCCATGCACCTAGTGATCTGGAAAGATTCAAAATACAGGAACCAATTTCAAAAGCTCCAGTTATTCCTTCTGTCATCATAACCTCTCCTTCCTCTTGTAAACTCGATTCTGTGGTAACAAGTTCTTCATCTATCCCAGAAATTATTGTAAGTATATTCATGAATTCAATAACAAACAAGAGTGATGCATGACATTTAATATAACTTATAGAGTGATATAATCCCTAGGTGTGATTCTTAACATTCATGCCCTGGGTATGAATACTGCACTGATGCTCACCTGTGGTGGAAAATCTGTGATTTTTGACATGACTACCCTATGGACTATCACTTATATATATTTTGGAGGTTCAAAGTCAACTACTCTATTGCAGATGTGCCAAGATTTAAACCAAATCCATACTAAATACCCGTGCAAGTTACATATTTCATCAGAAGAAAGTTAACAAGAATATTTGATAAATTATATGACAATTTGATTATGCTGTTTTCACTGGATATATGTATTCCTGATGAAGATTGAGCAATGAAAGCATTAAGTCATTTAACTTGCCTTATGGGACTTTTCATTTATTCTCATTCTTGTCTTACTTAACAATTGGCACAGTAAAAGTTTCTGCCACTAGTGACCACCACCCAGTGTAGTGGACTGGATCTTTCAGAAATCACCTAGGATAAAGAAGTTATTGAATTTGATGTTTCAGTAGTTAGTCTTAAATATGAGTGATATATTTCCTTACTTTGCATGGAGATAAGTGTTGTATTCTTACTTACTATATTACATGGGATTACATTACACAGCTATTGCATTATTACAAATTACAATAAACATCAGAAGACAGGAAAGAGTCACACATACATAATCACACATTATGAATGAAACAGAAAAATGAATCTTGGAAGAAATTTAAAGAGAGCTTTACAAAAGGAAAAGGAAAGGCTATATGGTAAAAGTTTAGAAAATGAATAAGCATTTAGAAAACTGTTGATATGAGTCCACTTCAAGCAACAAATTAGTTGGCAAGGCAGTGTTATGAAAATTTATTTTATTTCAGTGTCTTTCTATAATGTGAAATATTAGGTAATGTTTTGTTCATTATCTTCGCAAGTAACAAGCATACTTAACTCTAAATATGCTATTTTTCATTTCTTAAATAATTTTATTAATATGATTAACCAAAAAAACTTGAAAAGTAACACAATTTATATTCTCTTCAGTTATAGTAGTTATCTTCCTTTAATGAATTTCCGTATCAATAAGTGTGAATGTGTATCAACAGCAGCATTTTCTTGTATGTAGACCAAAATTTTATGTAAAATTTGCAGCACCTTTTTTGATAGTTCTAAAGCAACATGCATTATTTATTTTGAACAATATTTACAGGTAAAATATGAAGACATAGAAGACACTGTAAGCATTCATTCACAAAATGAGGAAGATGAAATATCTAGTGTTGAGGCAGAACATCAGTTAATGGAAACTGATACAAGTAACAGTGAAAAAATTGAAGCATGTAGAGCAGATGTTGAACCTGTCATAAGTGTTAGAGAGACAGGAGACAGGTCTGAATTTGAGAAAGACATTGTAATAAAAAAAAGGAAAAGGTTTGGAAAGCTATATGAAGAAGTGGATAATGATATAAAGGAAATGACCAGTGAAGCAAAACTTACTAAAAGCACAGGTAGTGCAAGCAGCACATCATATGTTCCTTACAAAGAGGAGAAAGTTACTCCAGAAGAATTAGAAAAAGTAATGAGGAAGAGGGGACTGCTTACAAAGAAGGCTCTTTATGAAAACTGGGAATCTATAAGCTCCTGTTCAAGTGGAAATGAAAGTAAAAGAGGGTCTTCAACTGAGGGTTCAATTGATTTTGGGTCAGAGACTCGTGGGGCAGTGTCTGGGGATTGGGATGATGCTCCGATTCTGACTGACTTAAACTTGCAAAATCCTTCAGCTGAGTCAAAATCTGTTCCTGTTGAATCCATCCCAGAAGAAGCTGCCACTGATCCCAGAAAGGAAGAGCTGCGATTTAGTTTTGTTAGTTCAAGTAGTATTGAAATAGACAGGGATGAGGTTTTTACTAGTGAAGTGGAGATGGATTTCCAGGATGTTGATGCATTAGCAGAAGTTGCAGAAATAGACTCCCCTTCATCTGATGAAAGTGATGATTTAGAGGAGCCTTCAAAAGTAAGGATCTCAGCTGCCACCATTTATGAAGATGCAGTCATCCAGGCTTTAGAAGGAGGAAATGAAAGAGGAACTAAAAAGAGAAAGAAAATAAATGATAATCCTCAGATTGACAAAGTAGAGGCAGTTAAGAATGAACCTCAGACTAGTGGTGATAACCGAGCTTCAGTCTGTTCCTTTTCTGAACAGTTATCAGAAGAAATCATTGAACCCAAAAGTGATGTCACTGAAAGTACAGCCAGATTTGAAGAAAAGGAAAAAGAATCAACAGAAAAAGCACATCAACCTGAAGAAAGTTCTAAAAGTCTATTAACCATGCATGAATCTCCCAAAATAAGAGATGGGGAAGCTCTTCTTGCATCTGAAGGTAAACATGAAGGGGAAGAAAGTGTACATAAAAAGCAGCCAAATGAAGGAGAAGTGCTTGAGATTATCTATGAAGTGGTTACTGTGACTCGAACAAAAGAACCAAAGGCACAAACTGTTATTGAACGAGTAATCATAGAACCAGAAGAAACAGTTAGTGAGACAGAATCTGATACAGAAGAAACTTTAAAAACCAGAACGGAGCCTAAAGGATATTTACCAGCAGATGAAAAGCATTCTAAATCAGGTAATGAATATCGGAGAAGTACTATAGATGCTTTATCTTTGTCTGCAAACACAACTTCAAAAGATTCTGATGCAGAGACAGACAGAGATGTAATAGATCCAGATGTAAAAGCAAAAATAGATTTATCACCATCTTCATCTCAAGCATTGAGAGGAGAGCCCAAATGTAGAGATTCTCAAGATGGTGAGAAACAGATGGTATGTGTTGTGCAAACCACAACAAATATTACTCATACTTTACCATCTATAAATGAAGATGCACCAAATAATTCTAAACCAGCTTGTGAAGTTTCTCATGAAATATTGCAGGGTGAAGGTGATAAAATAGATGTAGATGTAACGATCTCAGAATTAGCTTCTGAAAATTCTCTGAACAAAGTAATTCCTCAGTATACTAGTAGTGTGCGAGATGAGAAAGAGACTTATGAAATAGCTATTGAAAGTCAAATGAATTCATCCATTGCAGTAAGTCTTGTGTCAGTTGAAGTAGAAGAAGTGTTTAACAAGGCAGATGTATCAGAAACTTCAACAGATGAAAGCAAGCAGTACAGAATAAAGGAAGATCATGAAGGATCTCCTGAATGTTCCATGAAAAGTGGAACAGTTATGGATGAAGCAAGCAAAGTTTTGCTGGTAGTTTCAAAGCATGAACAGTATGTTCAAAAAGACCCCGAAACTATGGAAGATTTTTCTGGAATAGAAGAGACTGTAGACAAAGCAGTTTCTCATTCTTTTATGGATACACATAAAACAGAAAATATTCCTGAAGGAGTTCATGCACATTATAAACAAGGCACTGATGATAAATCTCTAGCTTCTGTAATTACTGGAAGAAATGAAGAAGTGTTTGTTAATCCAGTTGTTGATGATATATCTGACAATTTGACAACTGAAACTTTTGAAGACGAAGTTAAAAACTCAAGCCATAGACCCTCAGGAAGTGATAGTGAAGACAGTTTAAAGGAATTTGGAAAAGAAGATGATATTCAGACAGGACAACTTACAAGAAGGCTCTCAACATCAAGTAGTAGTTCATCAAACAGCAGTTTTGAGATGGTAGAATGTGAGCCAGAGGTAGACTTAGAAGAACAATTGTCATCCCATGAAAGCTATGAAGAAGCAGAAATTGAGGATAAAGAGGAACTTGTAGAGAGTGATGAAAGCCTTGATAAAATGACAGAATGCACAACCATAGGAGAGGCTGTGCACCCAGAGATTGCAAGTATCTCTCTTGAAATCAAATTAGAAAGGCATGTTAGTATTGATAGTTCTGTGTCGACATTGTCAGAAGCAGAAACAGTAATTCATGTTCCGATAGGAAGTCTGCCCAAGAAGATATCTGAGACAGCATCAGTGAAAGATGACAGTCAAATTGGTGTGAAGAGTGGAGAAGCCAAGGACCCATTGGTAAGATCAGTATCTGAAGAATTGATTACAAAAACTGGAAACCAAGGTGGAATAAAGCAAATAGGTAAATCACCTACTGTTCCTGAAGCTGTGGAGAGTG
>NC_051409.1:12991271-12992986 GCF_015228065.2 Penaeus monodon | reverse complement strand
TAGCTGCATCTTATGTTGAAGTGAAACCAATTCAACAGAAAGAATTCAGAGATGACACTGGATATCAAAAGGCAGAAGTAGTCACAACTGGAATAAAAGTAGATGATGACATGAAAGGCTGTCCTGTGGAAATAATTTCAAGTGTGCCAATCAGACATGAGTATTATCCTGTTGAAAGCTGCACAATCAGTACTTTGCCAGTTAATGTTTCTAAACATGACAAAGAGGGGAAAAAATACAGTGATTCTGTGGTTTTAATGAATCCAGGATTTTTAATGGTGGAACCTTCATGTATTGTAGAAGAGGAGAATACTGAAAATGCAGATATGGACAAATCTGCTTATGTAAATATTATAAAAGACAAGAAAAAAGAGGATCCAGGTTATACATTTTTAAGTAAAGCAGAAGAGAAGTCACCACTTAATGTCTCAAGAACAGATGACACTGTTAAAGAAGTTCCACTAGTTCATGAAGAAGGATGGACTGAAATTAAGATACTGAATGTGGAAGAAAAAGATCAGGTCAATTTAGAGAGAAGGGTAAGTGTGGACGTTGCTCAAGTTGTTCAGACTACGG
Organism: Penaeus monodon; assembly: GCF_015228065.2. Classification (NCBI taxonomy): domain Eukaryota; kingdom Metazoa; phylum Arthropoda; class Malacostraca; order Decapoda; family Penaeidae; genus Penaeus; species Penaeus monodon. Next base: position 12,992,410 of record NC_051409.1, on the reverse strand, counting down.
AAGTTAGTGAAGAGCAGGAGGTTACAATATCAATTCCAGATATTCATTCAGAAGATTTAAGGGATGATAGTTCTGTTCAGTCAGATGAAGAACAAGCAAGCAAAGTTTGTAAACTAAAAGAAGAAAACCCTGTAGACTATATTCCTAAACAGATTTCAGAGGGAGAGCATTTTATTGTTCTCCAGCATCACGTTGAAAGTAGAAAGTTACCGGCAGCCTCTCCAGCTAAGACTGAAGTGCCACTTGATGTGAGCAATTATCATGGTGTAGAAGCAAAAGCTGATGATAATATCGTCAACATCATTGGTGAAGAAGAGACAAGTATTTCACTTGGTCATGGTAGAATTACCAGTAGTATATCAGATGATGCAGAAAAAGTTGGTCTGGGAATGACACACAAAAATGATGGAAAGGAGGTACATTCTTATAGCCATTATGAGTTGAAAGATATTGGTTTTGTTGTAATAGAAGAGCATTCTGACCCAAAGTATGCCAACTTAGAAAACAAGGAGCATAAAGACCTCAAAGAAAAAGAAAGCTCTAGCTCATGTAATACTTCAAACTCAAACAGCTCCAGTCCATACTATGATGCCTCAGGAGAAATGGTGGAATCTCTTGGTTCAGATGAAGTCTCATCTTCTATGGAAGTTTTGCATTCTTCAGCAGAAATTCTAGATTCTTCACAGGCTAATTGGTCCTCTATGACTGATCAGTCAATGCCATCACTTGATGGCCAAAGTCATGATGAAGGTAGTGATAAGTCAGTACCTTTGAGGGAGATAAGAAAAGGCCCATTAACATGGTCAGGGCAAAGGGATTCCCGATTTAGTACCATAAGCTGCTGTACAGATGCAAGTGAGGGAGAATTAATCTTCAGTGAGACAGAGGGAGAAGAATTGCCCTATGAGGACACAACTGATGATGATCTAACTCTAGAGGAGGAAGCCATAAAGGTCCTGGCTGAGGTAAGAATGAAAAAGGCTCAAGGCCACGGCAAGAACCTGCGCTGCTCTGCTTGGGACACTTGGTAATGGTCACATCACTGTCACTTTTATCTCAAGGTTCATATGAGGAAGAACTTGGTTTATCTGCCTGAAGCAAATCATGCGGGAATTACTAACAAGAGGAAAACTATATAT
>NC_051409.1:12990509-12991241 GCF_015228065.2 Penaeus monodon | reverse complement strand
TTAAGGCTTGCAAAGCATGGCCTCAAGTTCCAAAGCTTGTCTAAGGTATCCTATGATGTGTATATATATTAATGCTTCCAGTATTTGTGATTTATTGTGTTTCAGATGCATGGGTAAATATATCACATATTAAAACATCATAAAAAGTGAAATTTGGTTTTGTATTCATAATGATAATTTTATCAAGTTGTATGAGGTCTAATAGGAACTGATCCTACTAACCATGAACTGATTTTATGAAAACACTACCAGTCTAAAAGCATGAATTTAATGTCACCTCCTTTTATTGTTACTACTACTATGGTGTTGGTAAACATTTCTAAATTTAATGAATGGGTAAAATGATACAATAAGCTAATATAAGGTTGAAATAGATTTCAAAATTAGTTGAATTTATTAAATATTACTTTCTGTAATGAAAATGAATGGATAAATATAAATTCTCTACCTTTATGAAAATGATGGGGAAATCAATTTTTGATAAAAAATGCTGGTGCATTCTGCAGAAACATGAAGCTGGTGGGACTCCCAAACCTGCTGCAGTAAGTTTTACGAAAGACACTTCAAGACAACAGACCCAAACTTCTTCTAGCACTGTTACATCAGTGTCAAAAATCAGCCATGTGTACACAACTCAGAGTGCAGTTAAGGGTGGGAAGGAAACACATAAGGTAAGTTGTAAGTTCTAAAGTGTTGCATGTGTTTTCCAGTTTTATGTTTTCTGAAATCAAT
>NC_051409.1:12987738-12988794 GCF_015228065.2 Penaeus monodon | reverse complement strand
AAATGTTCTTTCAGTTTTCATACAAAAATTAATGCAATCAAAATGCACAAGAGAGAGAGTATAGAACAAAATAATAAATTATCATAGCAATAATTGAAATCAAGGTTTTTATACTTAGTTTCTTTTTCAATATATTCATAGAGATGTTATAAGTTTAAGTATTACAAGCACTTTTCATAGTGCTTCTGAAGTGGTGTATGTCATTAAAGGCTGGTGATGATGAGGTGGATGCTTATCTGCGAGAAGTTACCTTATTGGCGGATAAGATCACAGAACTCAAGAAAAAAGCAGGCACAGTGCCATCTTATCAAGAAGCAAAAGACAAGTCTGAGGTTTGTAGCTCTATTTATTCATTAGATATGTCTGAGAATGAGTGAGGAAGGTATATTAATGCACATTTACAGATAGATAGTATCAGTGTAATAATTATTTTGTAGTAGTGTACTGCAACCCTTTATTCCCCAGATTAACACTGAATATGTGATTAAGTAAGCTTTTTTTTGCAAACAGCATGCAAGTTGTGTATATTTTACACAGTCCAAGAATCACATATAACTTTCTATATCAGTTTTTTATGTGACTAAGTGTTTTAATACATGTTGAAGGCCTTTTGGAAATACTTGCACCAAAACTCTTCATTTTATTGCATGTTTCATGAGCTACTCACATGACTTAGAATAAACATTCAGTTATATATAATGGTGCCTGACACCTCCTCCTGACAACCCAGAGCTTGATGTCTTTCCCTTGTAGGCACTTGAGCAGGAGGTAGCGTTGCTGGAACCTGATGTAGCTACAGTCATATCCCGTGGTGACACTCTCACCCTCACAACTCACATGGTGGATGTGCCAAGAGCCAACACCATTCGCACTGCTGTCCACGACTTACGTATACACTGGTCTTCCCTTAAGGGTGAAACAGAGGTATGAAGACATTATAATTTCTCTTAGTAATGGGCATCTCTTCTTATTGATTATTTCATAGTATGTGCTCATGATACCTAAGATGAACATTAAACATTCTTCATATTAATTAGTGACTGACAGCAATACTCA
>NC_051409.1:12987331-12987529 GCF_015228065.2 Penaeus monodon | reverse complement strand
GCCTACACACAGTGTGACATAATCTAATCTAGCCAAATCTATCATGACAAAAACTAATCTTGCTTACCACATTTTTTATGTAACCAGATCCAATCCAATTTTCATTACATAAATCACTTAGTATAGTTATGATATTAAAATCACTTATGTTAAGAAGTTAGGGATCATTGTATAATCAAATAAACACCTATACACAAG
>NC_051409.1:12985451-12986932 GCF_015228065.2 Penaeus monodon | reverse complement strand
AGGCAGCACTGGGTTAGTGATGCAGATATCAAAGGGAATATTTTATATTTATTGGTATATATTTGATGTCTTGGTTAGTTTTCTTTAAGGATATTTGTTAATGCTGCTTTGCTTATTTAATGAATAACAGTCACTCTTCTAATTGCTTACTCACCCACTCCTCTTAGAGGGAAGCGGAAAAGAGAAGGCAGTAACAATTCTGTTTACTGCACCTTTTTTCTTTGTTTCTGTTGTCAGTATGTTTTGCTTGTATTTACTAAAAGGTGGAAATATGGCATATATATGTTTTTTGGGTAATGACTGTTAACACTTACAGGTTTGCACTTTTCTTTGATCAAAGTTAACTTCTCCTTTAAAAGATAATTTCTTTTAAAACATTATCCACATGGAGCAAAAATATGATGTATTGATTCTGCTTAATTGAGCTTCTGTCTCAATTATGTAAGACTGCCTCAGTTAATTCAAATTGTAACTAATACAGTCTGATGCACTGTATATAAGATTTTTTACAGGTTAAATATAGATTTCATTATTTTTCAAACAGACTGTTAAGCTAGAAACAGGAGAAGTAATCACTAAAATCAACAATATACAGTCTAAGTCGGATGACATTGTTGGTTGGATGAATGATGTTTCTAAAAGGCTCCATCTCGTGAACAATGACGAAAGTCAGCTTGAGGTAAGTGTTAAAATATATTATTCTCTTTCTTCCTTACATTTGATTCCTAATTTGCTGTTACCAATATATTTTTTTAACTATAAGTATATTTACCAATATATTTTACAAATAAAACAGGTAGAGAAGAGATAATGATTAAAGACACTGATATATATTTGACATATGTATGTCTTCCTAAGTGATTTACCATGTTTTTTAACAATATGAAGCAGACTAGAAGAGATTGCTCCCAAAACGTTTGTGGCTATTTCTGATATGATAAGTGCATTATCCAAAAAATTATGGGACTGAGTATGTATTTGCTTCTTCTTCTCCAGGCTCTTGAAAAAGAAATGGCAGACAAAAAATCAGAATTAGATAACCTTAATGAAAGTGGCGAACTGCTGAAGAAGTATGGATATGAACAAATCCAGCCATTATTGGCAATCATCAACACCCGATGGATAGAACTGACGACTCAGTTTAGTCAGTACCGTAAAGTCAGCCTGGAGAAGAAGACAATTGTTTCTTCAAATGCCCAACAGGCAAGTATTTTTCATGTAGTCTGTATAAGCTCTATGAACTCCAGATAACACATGAAATGCTTGATTTTATCTTTGTAGACAAAATAAAAACAGAGAGTTAAAAAGAAATAAATGAAAAATACATTTTTGCCCATTCCAGGAAGTGGAACCAGTAGTAGTACCTGATTTTATTGCAAGTGTCAACCGTTTGAGGGAAGCAATTTCAGCAATATCCCGGCAGTTGAATGCTAATAAACTTGCTGGTCGGCGTTATGACAATCTAAAACTTCAAGAAGAGG
>NC_051409.1:12984125-12985393 GCF_015228065.2 Penaeus monodon | reverse complement strand
TCCTGATATGATGTTGATACTCAGTAGTAACTTGATATGTATTAAATGCTATGTATGAAGGTATGACTGAATCTTGTTCTTAATCCTTGATTACAGACAATAAAGCAAGGTTTGGAGACTCTGAAACCAAGGGTTGATAATCTTGAAACAGAGCGGAATAATACCATAAAGAATGTCACTCAAACTCAGTCGGAGCAAATACGACGAGTTATGGACAAGCTGAGAGAGGAATGGGCTCAGGTAAATGTTCTGATGATTAAGTTTTACTCAGTGAAGCTTTGACATTAATGTAATGACTTTTTGGCTAAACCACATCTCCATTCATTTTTACATCTCTTGACTGTAGGTAAACAGAGGCTACACAGAAAGACATGCCTTGTGGCTGCAGTGTTCTGAGACATGGCGCACACTTCAGAAGACTATTGATGATTTCTCTGTGTGGCTGAGCACCATTGAGGAAAGAGTCCAAATTACTGCCAACCAACCTCTTCCAGAAGCCAAGATAACCCAAAAGGAACTTGAAAAGCAAGTTACATTGAAACACCGGTAGGTAATCTTTCCTATATGATTTATATCAGTTGGGTGCTCAGTTCGATATTGAAATGAATAAATATATATCAAGTATTAAACAAGTAACGGACTTCTTTTTCTGGAAAGGCCAAGCCAGACTCTTCAGTCAACCTGCAAGGAAGTGACAGAGGACATGAGTCTTGATGATGCTAAGCGTCTGCAAGAACGTGTGGACACCCTTATGAAGCGCTGGCGTGCTCTGTTACTGGATCTTGCTGCTCGGAGAGAAAGGTAAAGGTTTTTCAAAGTATTTTGTATTTTGATATCTAAGAAGTTATAGTTTTGTGAATTATTGTTTTGTGTGTATGAAGATTTGCTGGAGAAGAAGGTAGCAAGGACAGTACAAGCTGAGAATAGGTTTTTCAAAATATTTTGTAATTTGATATCTAAGAAGTTGTAGTTATTACATGAATAATTATTTTTAATACTATAATTTTTTGTGTGTATGTAGAATTGCTGGAGAGGAAGGTGGCAAAGACAGCACAAGCTCAGAATATGAAGCCTTGTTAGTATGGGTTGACCAGGCCCAAGCACTTATGGATGCACCAGTAAATGTTACTGATGAAGCAACTCTCTCTGCACATTCCACTATGATTCAGGTGAGTTTTTTATACTAGTTAAAAAAGGAAAAAAAATCCATTATAGCCTTATTCAATTTGATTCATCATATTGCTTTATTGCTGTATTAACTATTGTTT
>NC_051409.1:12981906-12984059 GCF_015228065.2 Penaeus monodon | reverse complement strand
ATGTAAGTAATACAGAATTCCATACATGATACAAATTATCCCACAAATTTATTTTAACAAGTTCTTCATGTGATCCCTAATTTTGTGCAAATTTATTTCCAGAACCATTTAGTGGAAATGACTACAAAACAAAATCTGCTAAAGAAACTGAAAGATTCCAAGCCAAAAGCTGTTACACCAGCCCAACTATCAACTCTAGAAACTAATCTGAATAAGGTCAGAAACATTTGTATTTTTATCATTGTATTTAACTGCACTCCCTATTCAGGATATCAAATTTTATAGTTTCTATTTTGGATATCATTCCTATCATAACTTATGAGTGCAAAAAGTATAATGTAATATTTTTTTCTTACAATAGGTGGCAAAGACCTTACCAGAATACAAGAACTTGATAGAAACCAAATTGGGTGTGACCAAGACCCTTGTTACTGATGTTGAGGACCTGTACAAGTGGACAGAAGAAATGAGGGTGAAAGTAGCCCTCCGCAACATGACTGATGAGGAGATCAAACTTTCAAAGATCACCCTCAGAGAAAAGGAAACGCTATATGAGAATTTGGATTCGACATACTGGGTCTTGGCACAAGATACTGAGAGCAAGGGGCTCACAGTGTCTGTTGCTCTTAAGGTATGTTGTGAACTGTATATTTATTCAAATATGACATTGTCAGTGATCTGGATCTTGAGGATATTAGCAAATGTATAATATGTAAATGAAGAATCAGAAAGGTTAGACAGAATTTCATTTGATGTGTTCAATATGCACTATTTCTAAATGTATCATAATTTCACTAGTACTGTACTTTTCTCACTTGTTTTACCAATATGAATTATGTTTTTAATCCTCTCCCAGTTGTTGTTGATTTTTGGCATTATTCATTGTCAGATCCTAAGAGGGTTGTTTCACAGGGTGATTGCTGATATTATTGGTACACTAATTATTCCTTTATTTTTGCACCAATTTCTTTCATGAAGGTACCATTTGAAAGTATGTTTCAAGGCAAAATAAATGGCTTTTGTAGTTTTTGCACATTATTCTGAAGTTTATGTGCTTCTAATATCAAAATAAAAAGGTAACATAATTTTAATTGCAGTAAAATCCTGTATTTTTTCAGCTTGCTTTTATAAATAAAACGATATATAAATAATAACAAATAGCTTAGTTAATGTTTTTTTTTTGTAAAAAATTTTTCATATAAGCACATAAAGATCACGGAATTACACATTATTTTGACATTTGCTAAGTAGAGTCTTAAATTCAGTATAGATTTGATTATGAGCCTTAGCCAGCATTAATACATCACCTCCGAGTAATATTGGAGGAATAGGGGTCATAGCATTCATCATGCTTACCAGTCTCCATCTCTCGCTCCTGGGTCTTTCTCCCTCCTCTACCTCATATACCCTTCACCATCTTGCTAATTGGCATTATACTAAGTATGTTAATTAATTTTGAGAATGAGCTGAACTACAAGGCTTTTCATCTTATGTATTGACATCATGGGGGATCTGTGATGGACAGGGGCCTTGTCGGAGCCTTCATAAGTTTGTATTGCATTTGATGGAAGCGCAAACCAAAATATGATCTCAAGTAGGGGTCACAGAAAACACGTAAAGCAAGGGTAACTAATGTAATTATACAAGGATTTCTTTTTCACGGAGTTCTTGTTATTGTTTTGCGCTAGAGTAGCACATCGATACCCTTCGGCGCCCACTATGCCAGAGTATGTAGTTTACGGTAATTTAGTTTAGAACACTTTTATAAATATGTTGACAATGCATTTTTCGAAATAGAGTAAAAAAATAACACCCCGCTTGAGACAAGATTCCCTTTTCTATGGCTGTTCAACACTGCCCCTCATTACAGTTTCTTATCGTTTACTCGAGTATGGCGCTTAAACAAATCTAAAAGAAATTCATGGAGAAAACAGTGGGAGGGATTGATACAGCATGAAGAGAGATCTGTTATAAAGAAAAGGGAAAAAATCGAGGTGTAAAGTGAAAGGGGCGCTGGTTAGAGGAAAGGCAGAGGGTTTGTTACAGAAAAAAAGGAGAGACGAGCGCCGAAAAAGCGTGGGTTCATTGGCAAATATATGGCCATATTTATCGTCAGGTTAGAAAACCGGTGCATTTTAAAGGGAATATGAAGG
>NC_051409.1:12981061-12981284 GCF_015228065.2 Penaeus monodon | reverse complement strand
AAAAAGGAGAAAGATGAAATCCAAGAGGAGAGCATGGGAAGAAGTTTGAGTCAGCGGTACTCTCTGAGCGTGTGGTCGAGCACGCAACTGTGATAACCAGTGGCTGCACGTGGTGGCTCTGATGGCATCTTGTCCAGGCAAGGCGAATCATGCGAAGAAACGTACATCATGTCTCGGTGTTTATCTTTTTTACTACTCCTCATTTTAGCCTGTTTTCTGTATT
>NC_051409.1:12978435-12980470 GCF_015228065.2 Penaeus monodon | reverse complement strand
AAGCATCAACCATCATCACTCATCAAAGTATAAATTCGTTATCATTTGATATTATCATTTAACTTAGTATCATTCCAATGACATAATTTGTAGAAAGTCAGTTGTAATAGAAGGTTCGGACTCAAGAGCGATTTTACAAATTGTCCCGTAGGCGAACAATTAAATATACGGTTTTGTTTATATTTATGTATGTATTATTATTTTGCGGTAATTTGAAGAAGTGTGATTTGCATTTTTTAATCAGTGCATTGTAATTAAGAAGGAAACTTTAGTGATATGATTGATTTAACTTTAAAGCTGCACTGCCATTGCTCATAATAAAACAACGACGCATGTATAACGAAACTCGAATGCTTTCTCATTTATGAGAGGGGAGGAGGACTAGCGCAGGCTCTACGGTAGGCCTACACCGCGCTGCCGTACCATATGGGGAGGGCCTAAAAAAGACCGAGAACACGAAATTAACGGCTGGCATGCGTAGGCTCTTGGGACCTTCTAGCGTGCCCGCCGTACCCCCGCGGCTCCGGGATAGAAGGAACGGGATGCGTATTGCGTATAATTGGTGCTACTGTGGTAATGAGAATATTCATGAGGGGTGGGCGGTAGTGCACATTTAATGGGTTGTGGTGGCGAACGGTAGAAATAAATAATAAAAAAATAGTGGCCGTGATGAATGGAGATGGTTATTACAGTAATTATATATTTCTTAAAGTTGTTCAGAGCATCTAATTGTATAGATATATATTTGTAGATCTTAATTGGGTTACAGTCTTGGTGATTTTTTTTTATATCATTAGATACATGCGAGTGAGCAATAAAGCACTGCTAAAGGTCAGACCAATATCACTGTTATAACCAGAGGAGAAACGATTAAAATAAAGGTCACACTTGTAGTATCTCGATTTTTCTGGTAAAGATGCCAGTACAGCATATCAATTACAACAAATATCCTAGCCGTATTAATAATCCCTGCAACCGTCACTGCTCTTTACATGTTACTGACACATAAGAGATATTCACTTGCGGAATCAATATCCATTAAAAGCCCCACGAACCGGGAAGGGGAGAACGCGGTGCCTCGTCCCACCTGGGCCGCGCTCCGCCATGTATCACTTGTGAACAGTTGTGGTTGATGCCTTCTATAGCTACACAGTTTCTTGGAAGTCTCTTGATTCGCGGGTTTTTCTTTTATAAACAACATTTTCTGTAAAAAAAAATAGTAGTACTTTTTGCCTGTCTTATTTTCTCCATTGTGTAATTTTTCTCAAGTTAAGATTTCTCAGACAAAGATTAAATCTTTGGATATTCCATTACGTGTGCTTTGAGGTGCCAACAGGAATTAGAAGCACTTTCAAATCACTATTTTAATTTAACTATCAAAAGCATACTATTACTAATGAAACATAAAAGTTATTCACTTGACGGTGATATTTCGGTATAACATAGTGCTATAATATAGGTCAGCAAAATTAAACAAACAAGATCATTGTCTCAAGACTAGTGTATCGTGTCTAGTATACTTAATTATTAAATCATATCGTGCTACTGTTTCAGAAATCGCATCAATAACATTACAAGCAAACATGTTTCACATGCATTCTCACAGTGTAACCTCAGTATAGGGTCCACTAGAAACTCGATTGAGAACAGCTGTAGAATCCAGACCAAATCATAATCCGAGCTTAAAGTTCAGTGGAGGCCTAATTGACTCCAGAATCTAAACTTTCCTCTGTAATAAAAACGTAAAAAATACAGTATTTCAAGTAAAGCATACAACATATTAATCAGTATTAATATTTTCATTTGAACACTAACGTGTTTAGTCAAATAGTGTTATGCTCTCAGTAAACGTTAAATAATTTTAAAAGGAAAAATATTTACACTAAATGGATTTAAAGTTAGTACAAAGCAAGTATGTTACTTTATTCCAAAACCTAATGCTGTGTTTAGTACCACGTTCGCTGTGTGTTTACCAGTAGCTAATTTCCAATTTTCCTCTCTAGTTCCAATCTCTTACAACAACTGCAGCCAACTT
>NC_051409.1:12977886-12978391 GCF_015228065.2 Penaeus monodon | reverse complement strand
CGATTTGTTCTAATTTTTGTTTCGCTCAGAAAGGTTTAATTGGTCCTACGTTTTCCTTCGCCATTTGTCTCCGCCTGTATATTGCACCTAATTATTAGCATCTTGTACATTTTGGTTTCCTTTATCCTTTACTTATCACTGAAATGCATTAAGTTTATAAAACATGATATTTTCGTTCATTTTATATCCGATGTTACCGGTCTGACTACCAACACAATTACTTTCGTAATTATTCTCACATTAATAAATTAATATATTATATGATTAATACATGAAAATGTGGCTTGAGCTGTGGACGAAGCCCAGTACTTGTGTAGTGTGACATGCTGGAAGGTCGGCTGTTTGACCTCGCTATTTCTAGCTAAGTCCCGAGGTGCTTTCGCGTCCTCCCTGCTGCATAGATCATCCTCAAGCGTTCTCTCTCCTTCTCATTTTGTGTTTTTTGCTCCTCTCTGTTGTCCTCTCTTTTATGTGCTACTGTTATTCACTATTTCTTCGGCCCTGC
>NC_051409.1:12976213-12977542 GCF_015228065.2 Penaeus monodon | reverse complement strand
ATACAGTATGTTCGTGCTCACATGTGTGCGTGAGCGTCATGCGTGTGATAGTATGCGGGTAGCGGCGGTGCCCGGGCATGCGTGGAGGCCGGTGAGGGTATGGTGGTGCCCGAGGGTATCTGGCGCCAGTCGACCCTCTGCTGTGGTGCCGACCGCTGGGTGCGTGTGTGAAGCGCATGTGAAGCCATCCCTGTACGGTGCGACCTAACAGCCCGCGGGAGGAGGGGAGTTCTCGCTACCTGGATCTACTTCTCCGTCTCCCTCGCCCACCCTCAGGAATATCTTCGGCTTCCACTCGAGTGTTTTACGTGTTTGTTTGTGCGGTGTTGTGTACATAATCCATTCCCTCCGATGCGGAATGCCTTTCAAGATAAAAAAGGCGAGGTTTGCAAAGTGAAGAAAAAATATCCGGAAATATTTCGCAGATGAATCATATTCTCCAACGGCCTGTTGTGTGCCTGCGCGCGTGTGTGTGTGCTCCCTCTTGTTCCTCTGGGGGCACCGCCATATGGTGACTTTGTTTTTAGAAAATGCCAGGTCAGTGTGCTACGCCTAGAAAAACGGAATGGAATGTGTGTTTCCCCGCATGGAGAGTGTCACAAGAGAAAGAAAGTGAAAATACAACGTTCATATGCTCCCCGGTGAAGAGAAGCGGATGAAGTGATGCTGTTTGTTGTGATACCGAGTGAATTCTTTGGGGCCCGATCAGCCCGAGGGCCGTAAATCCTTCCTGCAAGACCACTTCGTGTGTGGGATACTGAAGCTTGCGTCAGAGGCCGTCTCCCTCTCTTTTTTTATTTCTCTTCCGCGAGGCGTGAATGGCCGCCGCCCCGTTGTGAATGGCCGTACAGTGGTTGATCGCTTGCGGAAAAAAATGCGTTCGGAAATTCTTACTCGACCAATTCCTCTTTGTGCAGGCAACGGGGATCACTGACGCCTAAGGGTCCGTCGTGACGTGTGGCAGCACCATAACATCGTCCTAATCATCCAAGAAGCAGATCAGTGATTAGAAGGGCGAGCAATCATTCTTGCCTCGTCTCCTCAACTGCCTCATCTCGGCGGGTTAGGATATGCAAATGTGTTTTCATTCATCCTCGAGTGTTTTCTGGCTCAGCCGGAAATCAACACCTGATCAGGCTGGGAAAGGCGGGGGAAGCACGCGAGGATAAAGCGAAGAAAATTAGAACTAGGATTTCCGTGAAGAAGCTCCGAAGGATTCATTATGAGGGCAGGTGGCGAGTGGAATGATGGAAGGAGGTGGAGTGAGCTGGGGAGTAATTTTGTTGCATCGCAAGATGATGTAACTAAAAATTTTAATTACTTTAGTGA
>NC_051409.1:12975620-12975840 GCF_015228065.2 Penaeus monodon | reverse complement strand
CCCTTCCACACAGCATGACGAGGCTGAGGTGTATGCCTCCGCGTGACGTGAGTGATGGCTCGCTTTGTTACGGGGTTATGAGCCATATCGAGATGCACTGGTTCTGCCGCAGGTTATGCGCTATGAAATATGAGGCGCTTGTGGATTATGTACGTTTGGATATTTATGCACGCACACGCACACCAAGACACGCGTCCAAACACAGACAGACACACTGATG
>NC_051409.1:12973978-12974810 GCF_015228065.2 Penaeus monodon | reverse complement strand
TCAGTTTAGCGTCAAAATCGATATAAATGTATATTAGTCGGCAATGTCACGGCACATCCATTTCCATATTAAATAAAGGGAACGTTGTTTGCATAAATTACCAAGATCAATACGAACACCATCAGTGCTTTCAAAGGCAATCTGTTATCGCGTCGGAAGCAGAGGCCGCCACTGTGTTAGTCGGTTCTTCCAGTATTTCCGATGGCATTCGTTTCGCGTTCGTCCTAGCTGATTTGTTACAGTCCACTGATTGCTATTATCTTTCACTCCTTTTTACCATTTTGCCGTACGGCCTGAATAGTCCCAGCACCGCACAGCCGCGGCATCAAACACGAACAGTTGAGACTCCTAAGCGAGCGCCACCTCCAGCAGCCCCATTACCTGTCGCAAGCGCCCGCCCTCCGCGCAAGCACCAAGTGGCACACGTTTACGACATGTCATAAACGTCTCGCTAAAGGCGGCAGTCCGGCGTGGGCCAAAGTGGCAGGATAGTTAGGGATACATGCTGACGGCCGTTGAGGTGTTAGGTGCGGGGATAAGAGGGGTGAGAGAGGGAATATGAGGTGTAGATAGAGGCGAGATGGGCGGGGGCAGAGGGTAAATATGGACCTCTTGTGAGCACGTGGCGCGGCGGGTCATGGCTGTCAACCGGCGTAGACTGGAAGGCCACTTTAAGAAGGAGTTCAAGTGGGCTGTCTGGGGAGCGTCTGGTTTCAGTTCGTGAGGTACAGCTAGTCATCGTCGAGGATTATAGAGTAGCGTTTGGCAGAGATTAGAAAAGAAAGGAAGATAACAGAGAGATGGCGATAGGGGGTGAGAAGAGGGTATTCGG
>NC_051409.1:12973643-12973923 GCF_015228065.2 Penaeus monodon | reverse complement strand
CCGATTCTTTCTGCTTGCTTAGGTGCTGCCCTTAAGGACTTCTTGATGAAGCAAGAACACAGCGCTCAACTTTATTAAGTTTTGACAAGGCCCTGATAGTAGGGTCGGAATGATTCGCCTTCAACTTTAGTGCGGACTTTGATATCTTTTCGCGCTTGAAGTCTCTCGGGGTAAAGGAAGTCCTCTGTCCGCGGCGCTGTTTGGGAAGCTAATATACCGCGTTTATAGAGACTCCCGTTCGGGTGCTGGTTGAGGGGGTTTATATGTGTCATGATTCTTC
>NC_051409.1:12973318-12973574 GCF_015228065.2 Penaeus monodon | reverse complement strand
GTTTTAGTCTTTATCTTTGTTAATATTATCTGCAGCTACAATATAATTATGAATAAGGATTAGTAATTTCCTGTCAAAATATTATTTAATATTATTATCGCCATCCTGTTAGTATTGTCGTCATTTTCATTATCAAAATGTTTGTAGTTTTTCTTTGATTATTATTAATTTCCTGACAGGAGCATGTGATACCAGATAATGTTATTATCAAGCAATAGCATGATAATAGAAAAGCCTGATGGTAATAGTAAAATTT
>NC_051409.1:12973184-12973250 GCF_015228065.2 Penaeus monodon | reverse complement strand
AGCAAAAACCAACAAACAATTCCAGCCTAAGCCCTTTTCTAAGCCCTTTTCCTCTTCGCTGTTATT
>NC_051409.1:12972681-12973057 GCF_015228065.2 Penaeus monodon | reverse complement strand
ACTGAATATCTCCACCTCTTCCCATTTTTATCGCTCATTGCTTGGTTACAAATTACCGAGAGTAGCTAAATACCCTCAGACATTGGCGTAGAAAAGAGTATTGCGTTACCCATAAAACCCAACGAGTGGCTCTGGCTTGGGCGGAATGTGAGGGCATATGAACCAGGCGAAGCGGACGCGGCGGCAGGTCCTCATGCAACTTGGATTGGCGGGAATCAGTGGGAATGCTGGAAGTGCGCGAGGCCTCCGGTGCGTCGGGAGTTTATGGCGGTACTCGCTCGTTCCCGATTGCTTTTTGCTCTCTTTTTTGTTGGTAGTCATTTTTTCACCTTTTATGGTTTGGTTTAGCAGTGCTGTTCTTGTTGATTATTTTGTT
>NC_051409.1:12972416-12972625 GCF_015228065.2 Penaeus monodon | reverse complement strand
ACACATCAGTTAACCCCCTTTGCATACCCCGGGCGGTGGACTCGCGCTTTCCCGTGTCCTATTGCGCTGCCTCTCCTCCTGCGCACGGCCTCGTCGAGTGCCTGGGAGCCGCAGATGGGGGAGAGGGCGTTTAAAAGTCGTTTTGTGGTGACGGTCGTATAAATTTGTTCACGGGAGGGAACCCAAAACAACGAGGGCGATTCGGAGAC
>NC_051409.1:12971735-12971984 GCF_015228065.2 Penaeus monodon | reverse complement strand
GCAGCGTTACCATGAGTATGTATGTACTGTACATGTGAAACATACATACAGTATATACCTCTTCGTTTTTTGTGCCTGGTAAAGATACGAAAGAGACAGCTGAAGCCGTAAGAGGCCGGGCTATAAATTAAAGCCGACACCTGTAAGAGGCGCTATTTTCAACTTTGTAAAGCTACCTCCGTAGAATGGCTTCTGCATTCCGGAAGTATACGAATTTAGATAAAGAAATGTTAGTACAGAATTGCGTCC
>NC_051409.1:12971294-12971654 GCF_015228065.2 Penaeus monodon | reverse complement strand
TGTACCGCTCACCCCATCTTCCGATTCTAGATACGCCCGAGGAAATGTAGGTCTTAATCACATCCAAAAATTTAGGTTATGAATGGGAGTTGATCCCTTGGGCGAATCCCGTTTTTCATTTAGTATTATTCTTGTAGAGATTAATCATTTGAAAACAAAACCAACGTTTCTCTTTCTTTCTTTCTTTCTTATTTTCTTTCTTATTTTCTTTTTTTATTTTCTTACTTTTTCTTACTTTTCTTATTTCCTGTCTTTTTTATGTTCTTTCGTTCTTATTTTCTTGACAAATGCAGTATCCCGCCGCCGGCTCCTGGGCGTAGATATATCAAAGAATAAACGTGCACAAAACGAGAAAGTAAA
>NC_051409.1:12971088-12971257 GCF_015228065.2 Penaeus monodon | reverse complement strand
AGTGTTTGCAGTGTGGATTTCCCGGGGATCGCAGCCACGTCGTTATCTCGCTGGGCTTTAGTCCGTTTGTGTGTGGATTTGTCTCGTTCGTATGAAAGAGGGTAATGAATATAAAAGTGAAAGAGGCGAATAGCTCAGAAGACATGGTTAAAAAGATGTGATCGGATTA
>NC_051409.1:12970421-12970636 GCF_015228065.2 Penaeus monodon | reverse complement strand
AAGAGGAGAAAGTGAGGGAGACCACGACCAAGAAGATTGAAGTGGTTGAATGAAAATGTGTAATGCAAGAATATTGGTTCTCCCGATAAATAATTAGGTGCTAATAACCTCATTTCCGTATCTCAAAGACACTCGGCCTCCGTTGCCACGATTTTTATGAATTTCTTCCTGGTGTGTCTTACTTTGATGTGTCAGATGCTTTGATTGCTTTTTTT
>NC_051409.1:12970124-12970317 GCF_015228065.2 Penaeus monodon | reverse complement strand
CAATAATCACTAAACTATCCTAAACCATCACCATCCGTTTTTTTTTACACCATATTATCCTCCGGATCTTTTGCATCTTGATTCATATTCTCAAGGGATAAAGGAGGGGCGGAGATAAATCAAAAGTTGGCATGTGTTAAACGACGGCTTTAGTGGCTTCTCGGTAATAGAGATTTAGGAGGATGGGAGGGTG
>NC_051409.1:12969890-12969985 GCF_015228065.2 Penaeus monodon | reverse complement strand
GTAGGAAATGAATAGAAAGTGGGTAAGACAGACATATGGACGAAAGGAGCAGACAAGTTACCGTAGTAAGAAAAAATAAGAAAAATAGATAGTCG
>NC_051409.1:12969041-12969441 GCF_015228065.2 Penaeus monodon | reverse complement strand
TCTAAAACGCGCCGTCTGCACCTCGTCCTCCAAGCTTCGAGTCGCAGCCATCCCCTCGCCTTCCTATATACTTGGCCGTTACGCCCTCGTGTACCCGATAACGAGGGATGATGGATGCGCGGGCGGCGGACGCGGGGCGAAAAATGCGTTAATGGCGCTCGCAAGAAAGGTGGAAAGTAGTATTGGAAATTTCGGACATGTTTATTGGGGGTGTTCGTTTCGCTACGTTAGTGTGTCTCTCAGTCTTTTTCTCCCTTTTTTTGTTACCTTCGGAGTGGAATGTCTATTCGTGTGGGTTGGGAATAACTTTTTTTTCTGTTTATTATTAGCGTTAGTTTTAGTTTTTTGTTGTGAGCGTTGTTGGTCTTATCATTTGTCGCTTTTTTGGTATGGACTAGTG
>NC_051409.1:12968176-12969003 GCF_015228065.2 Penaeus monodon | reverse complement strand
ATGGAAACTGATGTGACGTTTATTATTTTTCCAATGATCTCTTTATCGTCACTGCAATTATTTTTAAACTCTGCCAAAAGAAGAAACGAATAAACACCCCAAAAGGAAATAAATGCATTACAGCTGCCTGTCTCGTTCAGTGCCGGAAGGTTAGAGCTGCATCGACATCGCTGCCAATGTTATTATCTCATTAGTCACGACTCCCAACATTGGTCCCCGGCCAGGCTCATCCATCCTCCAGACCTGTCGCCTCCGGACTCGTGTTTTCTCCGTCCGCTCAGCGTCGCTTGGGAATGTCCGGTGCAAAAGCATTTGTGCTTGAGACTTGTGCGGGCTCGTGCCCTTCACGCTTTTACTCGCATTTGTTGACTCAAATGCACGTAACGCTTTTTACGCCTTGGCTTGCACTCCACAGGAATCACAGATGCTATTTTTTGTTTTGTTAAGCAGCTGCCAGTTTTTTCTTAGCCAAGTCTACAATTACGTTATGTTATACAGCGAAAATACTGTATAATCTTGATAATTGTTATATTTTACAACAGACTGATGGTCTAATGAAGGTCACTGAGGCTCGAGGCATGTGAACCCATAACCGTGTCATACCGCACCCCCGCATGCCGCCCTTACTGTGTCTTCCGCGAGAGATGGATCTCGATTGCATTATCTTGTCAAGGCTAAACGTCACCTTAGCGTCGTCATGCCTGGCAGCGCTGTCATGGCTGGCACTGGTAGCTGCATTTTTGGGAAAACAATGGGGCGATGGTCTTCTACTTTAAGTGCTTCGCGTTGGTCATTAATTAAGATAGCTGGACGGGTAGAAGGCGGGT
>NC_051409.1:12966887-12968102 GCF_015228065.2 Penaeus monodon | reverse complement strand
TGAATCTGTCTGGGAGAAGGCAAAGGATGCTTGTGCTGATGGGAGGCAGACCACAGGGTTTGTTTTGGTTCTGGCGCGGGGCGGAGAGGGAGGGCGGCGGACGAGGGTTAGCCGGACCTCACGCACGCCGGCCACGGACGCTCGCGGCGGAGGGGAGGATGGGGGAGAAATCAAGGAAGGGAAAATAAGACACAGGGGGAGAAGGAGAAGAGGGAGGACATACGTACCTGACAGCCCTCGGCCAAGCGCTCGTGTGGAAATTTATTTATGGACTTGGTAACCTCGCTATAGCGTACATTGGCCGGCATTTTAAGATTTAAGTGATTTTTGCTTCAATGAGTCGATACGGGAAGGAAACAGATCGTTGCCCAAAATGATTTTGACTTCATGATACGTAATCAGATCTTGTAAAAAACTGTTCTTCCTCAGGTATGCAGTCCTTATTCGGGGCACTTGGCAGAGCATGGCAGCGATGGGCATTAGTTATTTTTAAGAGGTCTAGTGTTTATGTGGACGCGGGATAAACGACGTGTAAACGGCAGCATCAGGGTTTTGTTAGCGATTACTGGCGGCAAGTTTGTGTTAGAGCAGGAAACGCTTAGATTTTACGAAGATTATTAATTATGGTTAAAAGAGAAATGTCTGTCGGATCCCCTTTCGTTTCTTATTCAGGGAGATCGAATGCAGGAAGATCTTATTTTTGGAAGCTTTGTTTTGCAGCCCTTAATGAGCAAGATCAAAGTGCTTGTGTTACACCGGACTTTTCTCGCTGCTCTTTCTGTGAAACACGTGAGCTGAAGCTGTGCTGAGATAGTGACGGTACTCGTACGGGAGGAATCAGTTTTTTTCGACCAGGAACACCAGCAGGAGTACCATGCTCAGGAGGCTGTCCTCGACCGACCAGGCGTCGGCCTCTGCAGCAGACACCACCAGCAGCCTCAGTCTGTACTCCTATGCTCGCTTTCGCCCCCAGAACCGCATGAACACGATTGAGTCCCGGCTGAAGGCGCTGCAGGGGCAGCTGTACGAGAGTTCCGCTTCTGCCACGCCGCCTTCACCCACCTCCCCGACCTTCTCGCGCATCACGCCTGAGAAGGCCGATCAGGAGAAGGTGGTCGGGGAGAAGGATGCCAAGGCGGCGTCCAAGGAGGGGGAGGTGCTGAAGAAGGCGGCGGCGGTGGCTGTCGCGGCAAGCAAAACGACCCCCGAGGTAGT
>NC_051409.1:12966310-12966855 GCF_015228065.2 Penaeus monodon | reverse complement strand
AGGGCAAGGTCGAGAAGACGGAGGCCTTGTCGGTGACTTCAGGCACAACCGTGACCTCAAGTGTGACCTCCGTCATACAGAATGTCATAAAGTTTGAGGGTAAGTAAAGTGTGACTAGTGTAATTTATGATATACTGTCTAATTAACTGCATTAGTCAGAATGCTGCTAATTACATTTTTAATTAGAATGCACATTATTGAAGTCAGGTTTCAATATTTCGTAAAATGAAAATGAGTAGGTAATTGATGTTGCTGTATATGACAATTATCATATAGATTATATAACTGTTTTAGTAATATTGTGTCTAACCCTGCCCCATGCCATATGGAAAGCACCCTGGCAATACATCCTATAATAATGGAATGAAATTTTCTGCTAAAAGGGATTCCTAATATCTTTTATACCAGTTGTTTAGAACTTCGCCTAACTGCTTATGTAAAGGGGAAAAAATGATATTTTAATAGCCTTGCGGCTCCTCATTAGCGAATTCTGCGATTGTTAGAACGATGCTTGGCACACGTTCGGGCATGCGGGTTTATGATTC
>NC_051409.1:12965312-12966224 GCF_015228065.2 Penaeus monodon | reverse complement strand
TAATCAGTTTCACAGTAGTTGCTCAATTTGGGATGTTTTCTGTTGGAACAGAGAGTGTGTTTGGCGCTGAGGGGGCGTTGCGCCCGCCCTCCCCTCTCGTGTGCCCGCCGAAACACGCTCCCGACTCGTCCCCGGTGCTCATCCTCGCTTCCCTGGACAAGAGCATCCTTCAGGTAAGGACGCTTCCCTCTATGCATATTCATAAGCCTCAGTTCATTTGTGTTGCATTCAGAGTACATCTTGTTATTTAAGAGAATGTTTGTACGTCATGACAACGATTGGGGAATTTCGACGACTAATATTTAATACGTATCTGACGCAGCAGGAGGTAAGTAGGGTATTTATTAGCTTGAACGTTTATTGGTTTAAGTTGATTTATTTCACAAAGAGTTGATGAACAATGTATATTCCAAATATAGGAAAGCAAGAAATAGAAAACAGGGCGGTAATAAAAGGCGTTTTATAAACCGAGAAAAAGAGAAATATGCCCCAGAACAGCGTTCACGGTATAGGGGTCTTTCAAAAACAATTCTATAAAAGAAACTGAAGGACCCCGGGGTTAGCATCTATAATTAGGGAGTCAGATTATACCGCGTGGCCTCTATACCCGCTCTGGTGATGGACCCGGCTGGAAAAAGTTTCGTTGCATTTTCTCCAACAAAACGCCTCCTTGCGTGTCCTGCATTTTTTTTTCGTCGTCCATTTTTGCTCTATTTCTTTTTAGTTGTGTTTCTATTCTTGTTTTTTCTCGTTTTCCTTCTGCCTGGTTCACATGATGTTTCAGAGTCTTGTCTCTTAACGCTCATTCACTCTCCTCTCCTCTTTACACTTCTTCGTTCTCGTACTTCCTATTCTCTTACTACCTCCCACTCTCTTTCTCCTTAACCCCCTCCTTCCTAACTCCCTCGTTCC
>NC_051409.1:12964878-12965015 GCF_015228065.2 Penaeus monodon | reverse complement strand
CCTAACTGCCTCTGGAGTCGTTAACAAACCGCTTTGCCTCACTTGCGTCGCCGCTTCACTGGAATAGCCTTCGCAACACAATAAGGAAATTATAAAGGTAATATTTGAGGCCGAGAGTATATATAAACGTACATACA
>NC_051409.1:12964616-12964722 GCF_015228065.2 Penaeus monodon | reverse complement strand
CGCGCGCACTTTAGAGTTTCGTTCTTCATTTTTCTTTCATTTTTGTGCCATGCGCTCTGTGGTGGTCATAGCGGTCGGAGTTTATAAATAACATAATTAGGGCTCG
>NC_051409.1:12964102-12964168 GCF_015228065.2 Penaeus monodon | reverse complement strand
CAAGTTTGCTAACTTCCCCACCTAAAAGCCCTCCGCGCTTTCCTTCTCGCGACATGATGCAAGGGC
>NC_051409.1:12963647-12964077 GCF_015228065.2 Penaeus monodon | reverse complement strand
TCCCTTTGTATAGGGGCATATTTGGAAATTATTTTCCTTTTGGTATTTTCCCCTCAGTATATTTATTTGTTCTTCAGTCTGTATTTTTCTCTTTCGGTATTTGTTCCATTTATTATTTAGTCCCTTCCTGTATTTTTATTCCATTTTCTACATTTTATTCCCCCTCCCCCCTTCAGTTTATTTTTTGCATTTTTCCCTCTTTTATGTTTTGCTTCCATATCGTAGGAGGGAATGGCGAAGCTATTTTTAGAATGGGTCGCGCGAGTAGGCAGAACCGCGTGAGGATGTAATGCTTTAAGATACGAGGCCACATGTGCAAGGGCGCCGCAGAAGGGGGAGCAGGAGGTTGTTAGGAGAGGAAGTGAGGGTTTGAGTGAGGACGCGAGTGTGAGATCATACACACATGCTTATAGATACAGAGATGATGGAT
>NC_051409.1:12963224-12963409 GCF_015228065.2 Penaeus monodon | reverse complement strand
CTGTAATAGCCATAATCTGCCCTCACCATGGGAAGTGTAGTATCAGTGTGCTCCCTACTCGGCATGCGCGCACATAGTTTCGTGCTAGGAATTTTAGTGGGCGATTTGGTTATATACATACTTGTACTCCCATCAATGCATAGTTTACCCATCCGCCGCGTCTCATCTCAAGGAAAACACTGGAT
>NC_051409.1:12962894-12962987 GCF_015228065.2 Penaeus monodon | reverse complement strand
CAGGCTTCTCCTTTTCTCCCTCGCCTTGTCCGAGCGAAGGCGTCGGAACCGGAAGTCGCGATGGTGTCGAGTTGTAGTAGCGTGGGATGCCGA
>NC_051409.1:12962645-12962780 GCF_015228065.2 Penaeus monodon | reverse complement strand
GCACACAGCATCCAGGGGCTAAATTGGTGCATGAGAAGAGTAGGGGAAAGGGGTGGATACCTTGACCGAATGGCAGGAAGTGGAGGAGAGAGAACTAGGGAGGGGGAGAGGGACAAACGAACGAATAAATGGCGA
>NC_051409.1:12961492-12962378 GCF_015228065.2 Penaeus monodon | reverse complement strand
ATAAAGGGGAAGAGCTAATAGTATGAGCAGCTAGAAATAACGAGCGCCTCCGAAGTATGTCTCTTGACTCACCCGTATAACATACAGACGTATATTTGTCTTACTGATAGTCTTTCTATGGGAAGGGCATCATGTACCTCAAGTAACAACAAAAAAGGAAAAGAGTAATGCACGCTGCAAAGAGAGATATTGCTCTTATTTTATCATCTCAGAGTGAATAAAGTTTTATTTGATGTCTCCCTTTTCTACATAGGCATAACTCACTCCGTCCGCCGGCAGTTCCTCGTTTATTCAGTTGTCGAAAAGGCATTGAGCTTCATTTCATTTTTTTTAAAGACTATTTCTTCCCGACGACAGGGGAAACCGGTTTGGTAATTGTTTTTTATTCAGTTATAAATGTGGGGATTGATATTGATTGGATTGACTGTTTCATATTTTACCAATTTCATTTACATATCTCGCTTTGGTTTATTTGTTTTTAAAAGGGCTTTTATGGGTCATATTTACAGCTGAATATCCTTTTATGTGGGCATAAAGTTTATGGTTTCTTGAATCTGATTTTTTCTTGACGGCTGACATGTCGTAAACTTGAAATGTATCACCGAAGTCTTGTACTAGTCGCAAATGAGAGAAGAAATAGAAGACGAAGCCAAAAAAACAGCGACGTGGGTTGACAAGACGTCAGGAGGGTGAGTGATGTGGGAGGACGGATGGTCGCCCTCGGCAGCAAGATGGCTGGAGGTGTAGCTTGTCACTCTGCCATTTATATGCCTTCCTCCACTCTCTTTTCTGTGTGTTTCTTCCTCCCCTTGTTTCTAGTCTTTTTTTCGTTTTTCTTCTCACACAGTATGTTTTTTCTTCCCTTCTCCCACGTTCTTCTGCGGTT
>NC_051409.1:12960523-12961378 GCF_015228065.2 Penaeus monodon | reverse complement strand
CTGACCTTCTACCTGTCTCTCGTCTCCCCATTCATCTGTGTCATATCCGGTCTGTTCTCTGCCAACCTGTTTATTCTGTCCTCCTCCTCCTGTTTCCTCCCCGTTCGTCCTCCCTCGCCCTGTCTGTGCTGTTATCTCCCCCTCCCCTCCGGCCCTCCCTCTCCTCCCCTCCCCCTCCTCCCCCCCTCTCACCACCCATCCTTTGCCATCGGACTGAGCTTGATGCATTGATTAAATGTTTGGGCAACTTGTTTTATTTACATTTTGCTATTGATTGCAATTTGCCGTATTTGTCGCTCATTTTTTTATTTACATTTTAGGTCGTGGCTCTATTTGTTTTGGATGTAATTGGATACAGCTCTTACGTCAAGCTGGCTGGCTTTTATTTGAGCTTATATTGTTTGCATGTGTACCTGTACTGGCACACTGTGTTTTACTCTTTAGATAACGGTGAATTTGTACGTCCATAGATCTCACTCTGTCGTTCTGTAGATATTCTGTTTGACCATATGAACTTTAGAGACATTCGGTCGAAACGACTATGTGGCACTAAACTTTATGCTTGTAAAAATAAATAATCAAAAATTCTAGGCGTTCTGCAACTTCCGTTAAAAAAAATGAATCTATTTTTTTTCCTCTTAGCAAAACCTGATTACCCCATCACTTAAAAATATGCAAAATCACACGGAAGGCTGATGGCCACCCTCCCCTCGTCGTCTCAGAGACGGTTTAAATTATTATCAGTAATTATTTTCTTGCTAGAAGTCCGCTCTAATTGCTAATCTGATTGGCCTCTTTGTTGTTTTGCGGACCGTGTGAGGGACTGCAACGTGATATTTAGTGAAGGGTTTATAG
>NC_051409.1:12959633-12960019 GCF_015228065.2 Penaeus monodon | reverse complement strand
GCGCCATGGAGTCAAGCCAACACGATGACCCCATAGCAACGACAAAGCAAACGTTGATAAGGGTTCAAAGATGTTCAATTCATGCAGAATTTATGGGTAGGTTGAGGACGGGTCGACGGGCCCTTGATTGATTACAACCGGAAATTAGAATCCGTTTAAGGTTTAAAGAGAGTGGAGGGTGTTTAGCGAAACTCGGGCTACACTCGTTCGGGATATTTTTTGTTATTGTTTCAGGAAATGGCAATTTCTGAGACTTGGTGACACATCTCTGGTTGTTAAAGAAAATATAGCCTTTATGTGATATTTTAGCCAGGGTTGAGATATTAAACGATTCTTAAAATAAGTGATTACGGTGCTGTAAATGCAGAATTCTGGGAAAATCTTTC
>NC_051409.1:12958948-12959106 GCF_015228065.2 Penaeus monodon | reverse complement strand
TATTTGTTGTTACATAATCGATATTCTCAAAAAATTGTTATTTAGGTTGGGCGATAGCAACTTTCTGCTCCACCCTAAAAAAAGGGGGTTTTTGTTTTTGGGGGAAAAAAGGGGGGGGAGGCCGGGGCGGTTTATTTTTACAGGGGGGGGGGGGGGGG
>NC_051409.1:12958804-12958912 GCF_015228065.2 Penaeus monodon | reverse complement strand
GGAGAGAAAAGACACGAGGAGGAGGGGTTTGGGGGGAAAAAAGGGGGGGGAAAAGGAGGAAAGGGATGAAAGGGGGCGGGGAAAAGGGGGTTTTGGGGGTTTTGGGGG
>NC_051409.1:12958309-12958747 GCF_015228065.2 Penaeus monodon | reverse complement strand
AAAGGGGGGGGGATTTTGGAGGGGGGGGGGGAATAAATAAAATTCCCAAAAAGGTTTTTTAAAAGAGGGGCGCGGGGAAAACCCAGGATATTTTAAGGGGAAAAAGAAAAAAAGGGGAGGGAAAAGGGGAAAAAAAAAATTTTTGAAAAAATAAAAAGGGAGAGAAGAAGAAAAAAGGGGGAGAAGGGGGGGGGAAAAAAGAAGGGAAAAGGGGGAAAAAGGGGGGGAAAAAGGAGTTTAAGGGGTTTTGGGAAAAGGGAAAGGGGGAAACTTGTTTAGGGAGAAAAGGGGGGAACAAAAAAAAGGGGGTGGTTTTGGGGGGAGGGGGTTTGTGGGAAAGAAGGGGGAATCTCCCCGAAATGGGTTTTTGAGGGGGGGAAAAGGGAAAAGGCGGGGGGGGGAAAGGGGGGGAAAATTGGGGAAAGGGGGGGAAAAAGG
>NC_051409.1:12958132-12958271 GCF_015228065.2 Penaeus monodon | reverse complement strand
GTGTGGTTTGAGAAAGAGGGGTTTTGAGAGAGAAAAAAGTAGAGTAAGAGGGATTTTTAAAAAGAGAGAGTATGAGAAAAAAAAGAGACTATGTGCGTGGGGGTTTAAAATGAAGAGAAAAAGAGAAAAATTAAAAAAT
>NC_051409.1:12956201-12956284 GCF_015228065.2 Penaeus monodon | reverse complement strand
ATAAAGGAAAGGAAAAAGCGAAAAAAAGACAAGTTTAAACGTTTTTAAAAATAAATTGAGGTAACAGAATATATAAAAAATTT
>NC_051409.1:12955557-12956148 GCF_015228065.2 Penaeus monodon | reverse complement strand
TGTTTTTAAAAAAAAAAACTTGGGACAAGGGATAGATCTTTTTGGAACTCCCAACAGGGGGAAAGGGAAAATGAGCAAAGCGTAAATTTAGTTGAGAGAGAGAAATAGAGCGAGTGAAAGTATGCAAGGGGGGTGAAGTTTTGCTTGGGGGGCCCGGGGGTACCCTACATTTTAAGGGATGATGGCATTCGTTTGGTGCAGAACGGTGAAAGCGGAGAGCTTACAACTGTCAGTTTAAACCAAATACCCCTCGGGGTTGTTTACGCCACGTGGTCCCTAAGACTAAAATCACGTGTTTGTTGATAAATAAGGGGAAAAAATATCAGTCCCTTTAATCTTCGTGATCGCCTCTAGACGGAAGCTTTGCAGAGCGGGATCGTGCAGTCACAACAATGGGCCCCGTGGGTGTCACAAGGGGGCCGGGTCCGGGCGAGGAGTTTTGAAGATTGGGGACCCAAATATAAGGGGGGCGAAAACACGAGGGAGCACTTTTTTGTCTTTAGGCCCCCCCGGGAAAAATGGGCCCGGTGCCACGCCCCCCTTCTCTCTCACTCTTTCGTCTTCCTCTTTCTTGGCTGTTCTCTATCCCTG
>NC_051409.1:12955252-12955316 GCF_015228065.2 Penaeus monodon | reverse complement strand
TTTTTTTCTAAAATCTGCGGACAATAACAATAGGTAGTTGGGAACTCATTTAAAACCCCATGTC
>NC_051409.1:12954810-12955204 GCF_015228065.2 Penaeus monodon | reverse complement strand
GATGACCCCCTTTACCTGGGGAGAAAAAGGGGGGAAAAAGAAAAAATTTTTTATTCCCCCCCCTCATTTAAAGCTTTCATTTTCTCATTTTGGGGTCAGAGGGTGAATTTTTTGGGGTCTGGTAGGGGGGGGGGAAGGGGAAAGGGCAGTCGGCCCTTTTTAAAAGAAAAAGGGGGGGGGTTTTGGGCAGCCCGGGGTAAAAACCTTTCTGGCCCGGGGCAAATTTAAAAAATTTCTCTTCCCCCCCCCCTTTTTTTTTTCCAGGTTTCCCCTTTTCTTTTGCTTCCCAAAGTGTTTAGGGGTTTTGTTGTGGCCCCTTTTGTCTTTGTCTTTTGTTCAGTTTTTTTTATCTGGGTTTTGCTGTCTCTTTTTTTCTTGTCCCCTAAAAAACAGG
>NC_051409.1:12954575-12954654 GCF_015228065.2 Penaeus monodon | reverse complement strand
CCCGGTGGTTATAGAATAGTTTTGGTAATAATATAGATAAATATTTTGATTAAAAGGGAACAAAAAAAAAAACTTTTTC
>NC_051409.1:12953478-12953587 GCF_015228065.2 Penaeus monodon | reverse complement strand
AATTTTTCCCCTTTTCCCTTTTTCTCCGCCCCTTTTTTTTTTCCCTCTTTCTTTTGATTTTTCGGCCCCTCAAAAAAACCTTTTTTTTCCTTCTTTTTTTTCCCCAAAA
>NC_051409.1:12953217-12953325 GCF_015228065.2 Penaeus monodon | reverse complement strand
GTTTAAAAGGATGGGGTCGGGAAATTTGGGGGGAACCTTTGGCCTAATTTAATTTAAATAACCCCCATGAGGAAATGGGAAAAAAAGGCCCCAAGGGAAAGGAAGGGC
>NC_051409.1:12953070-12953189 GCF_015228065.2 Penaeus monodon | reverse complement strand
CTTTTCCCCGGGGTCCCCTTTCTTTTTTCCAAAAGGTTTTTTCCCCCTTTTCTTTCTTTTTCCTACTCATTTTCTTCCTCTCTCCTTTGTTTTGTCCTTTTTCTTTTATTTTTTTTTGT
>NC_051409.1:12952959-12953044 GCF_015228065.2 Penaeus monodon | reverse complement strand
TTAACCCCAGAAACAAAACCTTTCCAAAATTAAAACCAGAGGAAAATTTGGGGAAAAAAAAGAAAATGGAGGGGTTTAAAAAAAA
>NC_051409.1:12952708-12952896 GCF_015228065.2 Penaeus monodon | reverse complement strand
CTTGTTTTCACTTAAATCATTTAAACATTCCCTCTCCCCTCCTCGTTATTTCCTCATCCTTTTAAAATCGTCCATAGTCAGGGTTTTTGCATCGTCAACTCAAATTAACTTCAAAGCAACCCCACATCAAAAATCAACACAAAAAATTAAAAAAATAAAAAATTTTCTCCTTCGCCTTCTATCCCAAA
>NC_051409.1:12951605-12952666 GCF_015228065.2 Penaeus monodon | reverse complement strand
CCCCGTTTTTAAAAATCTTTAACCTCATCCCGTTAAATTTTCACCCCCTACAAACCGATGCAGGGGGGGGGGAAAGGGGGAAATAAATTTAAAGAAGGAGAACTAAAAAATCAACCCTCCTCAACCCTTATTAATACTTGATTAATTAAATTTTAGGGGCATACTGGGAGAGGGGGGGAATTCAAAAAAAAAAAAATAAAGATTTTTTTGTTTAAATAAGGGGGAAAAAAGTTAAGAAATCTGGGGTTTGGGCCCTTTTTTTAAAAAAGGGATTTTTTAAATTTAAGGACGGGCAATGGGAAAGGGGGGGTGGAGGGGAAGGGGGGGGGGAGGGAAGTGGGAAAGAAGGGGAGAGATGGGGAGGGAAAGGGAGGGGGGGGAAGGTTGTTGGTATGCCCGGAAAAAAGTGGTGAAGGTTTAAAACGAGGGGTAAAAGGGGCCAATAAAAGGGGAAAAGGGGGGGAAGGTTTTAAAAAGGGGGAGGGGAAAAAGGAAGGGGGGAAAGGGGTTTAGGGGTTTAAAGGAAAGGAGGAGAGGAATAAATTTCACCGGGCCCCCCGGGGGATCTGGGGGTTTGTTCGGAAAAAGGGTGGGAGTGGTTTTTGTTGGTTTAAAGGGGCTTTGGCCGTTTTCTGTAGATTTAGAGAAGGAAGGAAGAGGGAAAAGGAGAAAAGAAGAGGAGGGAAGAAGGGGAAAAGAAGAGGGGAGGGTTGGGCCCCGGGAAACTTGAGAAAAGGGGAAACCGAAAAATTTCCCTAAATGGCCGTGAAGGGTTGGCAGGGGAAGGTTGTAAAAGGGGGGGAAGGGGAAAAAAGCACGGGGAGAGGTGAAGGGGGAGGAAAGGAAGAGTTTTGGTTTCCCACCCGGGGAAATTTGGTTTATAAAAATTTTTAAATTTGTATTTTATTCAAAAAACCCTTTTGGGGAACAAAAAAATGCGGTCCAGGCCATTGTCCCCCCTTTTTGAACCCCCCCCCCCGGGCAGTATTAGGGGGAAAGGGGGGGGTGTTGGGAAGGGTGGCAAATTTTTTGTTTTTGTGTTTGGTTTTGGTTTTTTGGTT
>NC_051409.1:12951446-12951576 GCF_015228065.2 Penaeus monodon | reverse complement strand
AAAATGTTTTTTTGTTTTGTGTGGTTTTTTTGTTTTTTTTGGGTTTTTTTTTTGGGGGTTTTGTGGTTTTTTGTGTTGTGTGTTTTGTGAGGCGAAGAGTGGGGTTGGGTGGGGTGGAGAGTGGCGAACA
>NC_051409.1:12951275-12951411 GCF_015228065.2 Penaeus monodon | reverse complement strand
TGGGTTTAGGGTGTTGAAAGGTATAGGAGGAGAGTAGATAAGTACAAGGTCTGGTGATCTGGGTTTCTGTTAGATTGTAAAGAGAGTGGAGGGGTAAAGTGAAGTAGAAGGGCTAATGGCCAAGTGGCTGTAGATT
>NC_051409.1:12950838-12951191 GCF_015228065.2 Penaeus monodon | reverse complement strand
TTGTGAAGTATAAGGCCTGGTAATCAAGTGGCTGTAGATGGGTAAGACGAGGCATTTCCGGCTGAATGGCGCAAGTGAAGGTGGAGAGGCGAGGGGAAGGTTGCTAAAAGGGGCGTGAGAGGGAATTCAAGAGCAACCGGGGAGTTACGCTCGAGGGGGAGAGTGAAGAGAAAGAGCAGGTTACCGCACGGACATCAAAGTTATCATCCTGTCAACCTTCGCACGGTATATCTCGACGTCGCTTTGTGGTCGGACAACGAGGTGTCTTGGCTGACGCAGTGTCTTCATGTCTCTGCTCTTTCGTTAAGCGGCGGCTGTTGTTTGCTCCTGGCGTGTGTCTAGTCAGTCATGAG
>NC_051409.1:12950675-12950787 GCF_015228065.2 Penaeus monodon | reverse complement strand
TAGAGACAGAGGGAGGTCTTGCCTCTGTATCTTGAGAAATGTAAACACGTAAAGAGATCTCCTCATCAACATAGCGTCTCTCGTTGAGTCTCGGCAGGTGTAAGATAGTGAA
>NC_051409.1:12950504-12950626 GCF_015228065.2 Penaeus monodon | reverse complement strand
AGTGCATTTTGAGCTTCTTGCTTCCTCACCGTGATTGAAGTCTTGTTTGATATAAATCTTGTAAATATTGTATTATATATAACAAAATACTATTTTGTGAACAAAATGGTCAGCAACATTGT
>NC_051409.1:12949116-12949735 GCF_015228065.2 Penaeus monodon | reverse complement strand
ACATCAGAATCCGATCGCAGACTAGATCCACCACGCTTTCCGGAGGGCGGGAGGAGTTGGCGGTTTAAACACAACGCCCGACGAAACGATTTTGTGCAGATATTGCAATTTTACACCAAAACTGATGGCGATTAGTTTTTAGAAAATTCGATTATGTTCCAGTCGGTTTTCTTAGCACGGAAATTGGAAAGGAATTGTTTATCAGGAAGACGTAGAGATTTCGCTAATTGCATTATTTTCGTCAACGACAATGGGCTGTTAATTAAGAGTAGACGGAAAGTCCGGCGCGTTGTATCATTGCCAGAAACCAGGAATTTGATATTGTGGAAGCCTGTGGCAATGGCAGTATGTTAGATATAAGAGGCATGAGATTAGCTT
Organism: Penaeus monodon; assembly: GCF_015228065.2. Lineage (NCBI taxonomy): Eukaryota > Metazoa > Arthropoda > Malacostraca > Decapoda > Penaeidae > Penaeus > Penaeus monodon. The sequence goes on along the minus strand of NC_051409.1, from coordinate 12,949,357 downwards.
ACAGCATGCCGCGGAATCGTTGGCTGAATATAGTGTCCAAATTTACGGTATGTGTGTCTTTTTTCACGGATGGTTCTATTTATGGGTGCTGTTACTTCGGTTTATGCTTTGTTGTTCTTTGTACTCATTCCTATTAACGTGATATGTTGGAGAAGGGACGGACTTTTACGTTGTCTTTCGTATTTACGGTTAATGTTACGTTCCACATTCTTTCAGTTATATTCACTGAAATCAGCTGTCT
>NC_051409.1:12947838-12948036 GCF_015228065.2 Penaeus monodon | reverse complement strand
GGAGGGAGGGAGGAGGAGGGGGGTTGTATGTGTATGACTGAGTGCGAAGGAGAGAATTACACAATTTACCAATTTACTGTTACATTGATGCTACACTTTTCACCCGTAACAAATCTTCAAAACGAGTTGACAGTTGGGATGGGGTCGAAGACGGCTGCCGAAAGAAATATGGGAAAAACAGGGATAAATGTCTTTACA
>NC_051409.1:12947661-12947812 GCF_015228065.2 Penaeus monodon | reverse complement strand
TTTATCTGTGCGGAAGTGTATGCCTGAAGTCCGTAAAAAAATATATATATGGAAGAAAAATAAAAGCAGAATTATGGCACTAACAGACCACCTAAGACCCAGGAAATGAAGAGGTAGATAGGAAAAGAGAGTTTTCAAAATCGTACCGAAA
>NC_051409.1:12945335-12947175 GCF_015228065.2 Penaeus monodon | reverse complement strand
TTCAAGTGGACGACATCAGACCGCGGGCACGAGCGGGAGCGAGGAGCAAGCGAGGGAGCTGTGTTAATACCCTCCCTGACAGATGGGGCGCTGCTCGCTCCGTTGATCCCTTCTCGAGATTTACGGTTGTAAGGGCGTGTGTTTCGCATGGGAGGGGGTACGGGGAGGGAAAAAGGGTGGTTGAAGGGTAGGGGTTAGGGGAGGCTGGGGATATTGGGGTAGGGGAAGTTAAGTGGTGAGGGCGTGAGGGGGAAGGGCGATAAGAAATGGAAAAGATTAGCGGAGAAGAGAGCACCTTCAAGGGTTAGGAGGTAAGTGAGGGGCTTGGGACGAGTTGGAAAGAAACGACAAGATATGGAAAAGGGTATTTAGTTAGAATCAGAGCGGACCAAGATATAGAAAGCTGTTCTAAAGACTGGAGATAGACAATCTTGACAGAGGGAGTTGATGAAAAGGAAAGAGAATGGTGAATACGGGAAAGAAAACTTATTGCAGATAAGAGAAGGGAAAATATACATATCATGTATATGATAAAAGAAAACAAAACAAGTAACGCAACAATAATGCTACTGTTTATAGATGTCGTGAGGATTAGAAGGGAAATAATATATTTGAAATACTGTTTCGGTAAAGTAGAGACTTTTTTCACAAAGAGAACATGGCGAAACTTTATTGTCCTCGCGAGGGAAAATTCCACCTGAAGAAAATAGATGATAAACATGCTGCGGACCAAGGCACTTTCTGTGAAGGATGAACCACCAGGGAACTTTTGACACACGCACACTCACGTGTACGCACAGATACGGACACGCACATACGCTTATACAAATCAGTATTCAGTGATACATATGCCACATGCATTAATTTACGCCACAGCAGGATGGAAAAAAGAAAGGGTATAGAAGGGAGGGAAGACTAGGAAAAGAAAAACAAAAGAGAAAAGACAGGGAGGGCGCAGAAAGGACGTTTGTCGAGTCACGCTCCACAGCACAGGTGTCAAGGACGGCGGTGTCTGCAATTGGGTCACGTCTGGAACTAGTGCTTCGTCACACCGCTGCAGCCCGCCTTGTCGGGCGTGGATTATGCGCAATAAATGTCAAGATCGCAGCGCTGACACCGAAGTATTTGTTGACAGAAAACCCGCGCCGAGAAGAAATGGGAAATACGAAGAAAAGAAGGATAAGCTGCAAAAGTGGGAATGATGTTGTAGGAATCGTGGAAAGTGTAAGAGTGGTTGTGCCGAAGTGAGTCAGAGGAGACTGGTTGTGCTTGTGGTGGCGGCGTGGCTGGGTCGGAGTTAGGGAGGGGGGAGGCGTGGTTGCCCGTGATTTCCTTTCTTGACAAAGTTTCGTTCACATATCATCTTTACGGATGCCCCGCCATGCCGTGTTGAACTTGGTTAATACAATTTTCTTTTCTTTTTAGATATGATTTTGCCTTGCGACATCAGATTTTCCGAGATGACGAGATATATCATGTGGTAAAAACATTAAAAAAAGAGGAAATGACATGTTTCGTTTTTGCCCTTGTATTTTTTTTTACGTTATCCGGAGAACTCGGGCTCCTGCAGTATTGTATTTCGAATCTCTAACGTCAAAAGGATGGAGGTTGAGAGGTTTTCTTTCCATCTACGCAAAGGATTTATATGGCATCTAGACTAATGTTGTTGCAGGGCCAAGTGAGTGCCATGCGCTGGCTCTCGCGCCCGAGCACGACCCACAGGGAAGAAATTCGGGTCCTCCACCACGGCCAGCTGAACCTTGTACGAGTCGCCCTAAGCCCTTCTTTGCCCTCCGGGGCGCTGAGGCTAAGGCGGTGACGCGGCCCGGGGCGAGGGCGA
>NC_051409.1:12944816-12945302 GCF_015228065.2 Penaeus monodon | reverse complement strand
CGAAATGGGTGTGATGTTAGAAAAATAATTGATAATGAAAGGGGACGAGGCGGTAAAACTGAGTAAAACGGTGATGAGACCTTTTTTTCGAAACCAAAGAAGAGACGGCTCATGAGGAAGACCGACCTCACAATAACGCATCGACCTCACAATAATGCATGAGTTTTAGTATGCAGAGAATGTCCCATAGGCGATTGCGAGGACAGTTGGGCTTATATTGCTATAAACTGCTTCGCATTATTATATCCAGAAAGGAAAAGCGTTGACTTAGTAGTGGCAAAGAGGGCGAGACACGAACACCTTTGGCAGCTAATTTGACGCCATGATTAGATTTGTTTGGAGGAGAGCGGGCGACCTAGGATTCATGGGGGTTTAGGATCCCTCTAGACTACGGGATCCCGCGGCTGAAGAAAAGATCTGTGAGCTCTTTCCGGCGGCTGTGGCGGGTCGTAGGCTGTGCTTTCTTTATTTGCCTCATTGCTTGTT
>NC_051409.1:12944587-12944681 GCF_015228065.2 Penaeus monodon | reverse complement strand
TTCTCCCTCTCCTTCTCCCTCTCTCTCTTCCCCCCTGCCTCCTTCCCTCTCTTCCTCTCTTCTCCCCTCGTTCCTCCCTCCCTCCTTCCTATTA
>NC_051409.1:12943895-12944061 GCF_015228065.2 Penaeus monodon | reverse complement strand
TTTTCCCTTCTTCCCTCCTGTCCTACCGCCCTCATATGTTTAATCTTTCATTCTTATCGTTTTCCATCTTCCTCCTTCTCCGTGCAATCTCCCACTGCACAAACCCGCATCATGCGACGATTATCTTCCGCTTCGTACACACGCGGTGATAAATTATAACTTAGAA
>NC_051409.1:12942583-12943849 GCF_015228065.2 Penaeus monodon | reverse complement strand
TTTTTTCTAGATTTAAACGCCGGTTTTGGTTCTGGCTTTATATCATTTGTTGGCCGTCGAATATAAACTATAGTTCTCTGTTCTCCGGGCGAATTAACGAGCGGGGATAATATAAATAGCGTATATCGGTAGGGAGGTCGCAGATTTGTTTGCTTTCCATCTAATTAGTTATTCGTAGCGTTGCATGCAAGCGCCGTCAAAGGTCGTACGTTTAGTATTTTTTTCCGGCGATGAAAATGAACGGTTTTATTTACTTTGACTTGTGTAGGCAATTAGTTAGATCCTCCGTCGAGATGGTATTGTGAAACGGGTGATCGAGATAATGCCCGGGCTATAATGGAGGCACCCAGCGACGCCATCCCACAGAAGTTGGAAGATTTTAATGGAGAGGAAAGAGAGAGGCGATGGGTAGGCACAAAATAACCGGGGACTGAAGTAGAGGGAAGAGGAAATAATGCTCTGCAATGAGGCGGCGTGACTTACCGCCTCCAGATGTAGGGAATAGGGAGGAATCTAAAGGGAAGCCATCGTGAGGCCACTATAGAGACTGGCAGATTGGGTCTGTGAATATTAGCGGGCACCGAATGGGAAAGGTGCGTGAATATGGGAAGGTGATGGAGGCATAAGTTGGTCCTGAAAAGATAATGGAGGAATAATTTTTGACTGAATAAGAAAATGGATAGATAAATTTGGCCTGTAAAGAGAATGGTTAGAAATATTGGGCCTAAAAAGAGAATGAATAAACAAATTGAGGTTGTTCCACTATTTTTAAACATGGTTTATTTATTCATTATTGGTATGCATGTTGTTTCATATGCTTTTGATGCGTATCAATATTTCGAACTTCGCACTCACCCTGGGCCATCACACTGTATAAATTACCGGACGTGCGACATTATCTGCGGGCTGATTAACGAGTTGTGGTGGAGTTTTCGGTTGCTGATCTGAATATTCATGACGGCTCAGGCAATGGTCGCTACCTGCTGGAAATTAATTACCTGCGCCACTAACGAAGTGCTTTTGTTTTTCATCCCTTTTGTGCTCTCTTCCGCCGATGGCATCTGCTTGCAAGGCGATGCGTCGTGAATTTTACAAGATAAAAGAGCAAAAATAAATGGGAGATGGTAAGAGGCAGAACTGTTGGTGTTGCAAAGTGGGGAGGTTTGAAAGATTACGGCATTCGCCTGTGTTACACTGGATGCAAACAAGATTTCGTGCCGTAATGCTTATCGGAACACCTGGGCTGGAGGCTTATTTATCCCTTTG
>NC_051409.1:12941451-12942124 GCF_015228065.2 Penaeus monodon | reverse complement strand
GCGCAGCCAGAAAGCAATGTCCCCAGTCAAAATAGAGAGTAGCAAGGGGGGGGGGGGGAGAAGCAACGTCGCGGACCTGGCGTCATGGGAGTGGCATAAAGTCATCTCCAGGATTCATGCACCGAAATAGCCGAGAGCTTCTAAATTATGGAGGTTACCTGCGGCGGCTCGAGGAGAGGTCCTTGCTAAATGAGTCAACGGGACACGCGAGGGAATTTAGCACCTTTTTATCTGGCTCAGAAGTACTTGGCAGTCCTTTGAGTACTTTCAGTGGGGCGTTGCAAGACAGCTGGTAATGCGAAGGTTGAGTTGGATGTTTTGTTGCAGTGAGGTGGGTTGCACGGGTCTGAAGAATTATTGTTCAGTATTTTTCTTTAACGCGACGCTTAACGTTTCGCTGCATTATGTAACCTTCTTGTTCGGAAGCCTTCACGGCCATGAAAGTGTGTAATTTGATATATTATGAAATGGGCAAAGGAAGACGTTCAGTGATAAAGAAGTCAGTTAGAAATAACTTCGGTAAGATTATCGTAATAACTGAATTTAGTTTGGAACGCCCATATCAATTACTAAGTTTGCGTGGTAGGTATATATCAAGATGGATAGAGCTGTTCATTATGCGTGTTTAATTCTGTTCTGCCTACTCTCTCTCTTTCCATTATCTTTCTGTCTT
>NC_051409.1:12941074-12941300 GCF_015228065.2 Penaeus monodon | reverse complement strand
GCATCCTCTCGTACTGTTTCTTTTGAAACAAGCCGAATGCTGCATAAAGTCTTTGTATTTCCAGATATTGGAAATCAATCATCTTAAAGGGATCTCGTCTCTCACTCATTGTTTTGCATGTTGTCACTCACACAGGTACACCAGAGCATTGGAATAATAGTTTCTACCTCAACCGGAGGATAATTAAATTAAAGAGCTTCGCGTCCATACCCGTGTGGGCGGTAGC
>NC_051409.1:12940174-12940287 GCF_015228065.2 Penaeus monodon | reverse complement strand
TCGGGCGCTAGTCTTGCCAGGAGGCGATCACCGTAACCTTCCTGTTGTCTCTGAGGGATTTGTCTTGGAAGTGATGGGATGAACAATGATCCGCTGGCTGAAAGAGCGAGTAT
>NC_051409.1:12939783-12940089 GCF_015228065.2 Penaeus monodon | reverse complement strand
GAGCGAGCGCTTTGCAGGCAAGAAGACAGGCCTGCAAGCAAACGAGCAGGGAGACGGGCAGGTAAGAAAATGGCCATACAGGCAAACAGGCAGGCAGAAAGGCCGGTTAAAAGAACAACGAGAGCGAGAGCAAGCACAGACGGGCAAGACAAAGTAATAGCGGATAATGAAATAGCTAATGATTATACGTGTTGGAGTGGAGGGATGGAGAGGGAATGCTGATATAAATGAAGTAATTGGGGATTATGTGATTAAGGAAACGAGAGTGAAGAGAAAGTGGAGCGTGATGGAGAGAGTAGAATGAAA
>NC_051409.1:12939069-12939493 GCF_015228065.2 Penaeus monodon | reverse complement strand
CTTCAGTAAACTCTTACGCAGGAAAGGGAAATAAGAAGGAGCTGATAAAAACAAAAATGGCCTCGGGCAACGCAAGCAAAAGAGGAGCGGAGAGCGGCGTACGAGGCCGACCGTACCTGGCGCGCGTGGGTCCAGCGTAGTGAGCGGGCGCAGAATAAAGCGGGCATCAGTGCTCATGACAGCTTAATGTTGCCGTCAATCGTAATGTGATGGGACATAATTTCTCCATTACTGCGCCTAACCAGAAGGTTGATTTCCCCGTGTATGCACCTCCCCGCCTAATGCTTTTGCGACACTCTGGCTTAATAACGGCCGTTGTAGTAATTTGCCGTTTTTATACCTACATCTAATTTGGTTCTCCCGGCGCTGTCTACCGTTGGATTTTTAGCTTAATTGTATCCATTCGGTTTTAGATCACCTCCAG
>NC_051409.1:12938574-12938949 GCF_015228065.2 Penaeus monodon | reverse complement strand
AGCCCAGAGCAGTCCAGATCGGCGGTCGTAACACAGGTGTAACATCATGCATTAACGTGACAGCGACGCGTTCCCCGCAGGTAATATCCGGACCTTAACTGTCGCTTCATGGGTACGACAGCGCGTAGTTAGGCTGGTTGATACTAATATGGTAAGTGGCGGACGGCGGGAGGGGCTCACTTGTACGTTCGTTGCCGCGACGGCCTTGTATTGACTTTTGCAAGGATGCTCTTTGCACGAGGCCGAGGAGGGAGGGGGTGGGGTGGGGTCAAGTAACGTAGTTGCTGGGTAGTTCGGATTGGCGGTTTTCTCTGTTGGATTTTGGCTACTTGCTTTTCCATGTATTGTTTTTTCTTTTAAATTCTCAGACCCTCC
>NC_051409.1:12938041-12938470 GCF_015228065.2 Penaeus monodon | reverse complement strand
TGTCCCCCCACCCTTCCCCCATCATTCTCTCTTGTCTCTCCCTTCTTCCTTGCCAGTCTCCTCAAGTCCTAAGATCATCTATCTTCATCCTCTCCAAAAGGCTGTTACACTTCCCCTGCCTTAGAGCTCATCTGTTGCATACACACATACATACACGCTTATACATTCTGACTCTTACACCTCGATATTTTACTTAATCACATCTGCTGTAATTACACGCGTCCGCTTCCCTTCACAAGTGTGCTCAATATTATGTCCATTAGATGTAAATTTGTCCGCACACCGTGTCATGTACGAACATCGCCGAACATGTCCGTCCCTGTCACACTTATTCTATATTCTCGACGTGTCTGCATTCCGTACGTTGCATGTAAATGTCGTCATATGTATCTCCCTCCGTTCTCTCCTGTTCTGTCTACTCCTTTTATT
>NC_051409.1:12937795-12937938 GCF_015228065.2 Penaeus monodon | reverse complement strand
AGCCTTCACAATTTACCCCTTCCCCAGAATCGCATTCTTGTCCCCGGATAACGCATGTAGTCGCGCCCAGAACGACGCGATCCGATTCTGGAAATGCCGGCGTTTTGGCGCAAACGGGGGTCGTCTCGCAGTCGGGCCGCGTG
>NC_051409.1:12936882-12937758 GCF_015228065.2 Penaeus monodon | reverse complement strand
CATCTTCCTGAATCGCTTGTCCGGGAGAGGAGGAGAAAGCGCGCTCGTCGCGTCCGAAATTGCAAACAAAATGAATTGACGCGATGGTCCAGGATTGGTGCGTGACTCACAGTGAATGACAAAAGCGCCTTTGTATTCGCGCAGATTTATTCTTGATTTGCTTTTTTATTTTTCTGAGCGTCCCGGCTGTTTGCTCTGTCCTCGGCTCTTCTTGGATTTATAGCTGAGATGAATTGCCCTCCTCCTCCTCGCTCCCCCGCTGCTCCGTGGCATCAACAGGAACGCCCGCTCATACGAATATTCATCAAGCTAAATTATTCCAGAACATTCCGAGGAAAACGCGGACATTCTTGACTGTTGCCGAGGTTTACATATCCCCGAGTGCGTCGGTCGCGAAGCTCTGGGCCCGCGCGCCTGGCCAGCGTGCCGCTTGGGACCTCGCTCCTCGCCGTCTCTTTCTTCTTCATCTTCTTCCACCGATGGCTCTCTCGTGCGCCCTGCCTTCCCTTTGGTTATTGTTTTTAGTTTTACACTTGCTTTCTTTCTTTCATCGTCTCTTCCACCCTTTCGCATGTTATATTATCTTACTCTCTACCTCTTCCTCTCAGTCTTTTTATTTTCTCTCTTTTACATTATTATTTATTCTCGGCTTCCTCCTTCCTCATTCACTTCCCTCCCGTGCGCTCCCGGCCTTTTCTCCCAGCGTCGCAGCGCCACCGACAAGTTTGACGACGCTGCTTCTGGTGCCGTGTGCAACGGCGCGGAAATTTACACCTTCAAGTTTTTTTCTTATTTTGAATGTTACAGAAGTTGCATCCGTAGCTGTGCGAGTCGCATGGTGATGAGACGGACGGTGTGTTGCTGCACTGTCAGTAT
>NC_051409.1:12936340-12936666 GCF_015228065.2 Penaeus monodon | reverse complement strand
CCAATGCCATTAATAGATGATGGCATTATTTCAAAATCACGAGCATCATATTAAAATTTTAATTACCTAATTACCTTGACAAATAACATAGAAGCAATAATTATAACCTGATTTATCTTGCCTCACAGATTCGTGACTGGCTGACCCTTATGGAGCAAATGACTCGTCAGCAGACAGTGGTAGTCGGCGACGCTGACGACATTCGGCAACTGACTGAGAAACAGAAGGTGAGTACAACGGACTTAATATATTTGGAGTTGTAGTATCGATACTTCTCAGATCCGCAGAAGCTAAGATTAGCTGCAGCGCACACGAACGCACGCATG
>NC_051409.1:12935869-12936230 GCF_015228065.2 Penaeus monodon | reverse complement strand
TATGCACAGCAGCAGCATACGCACAAACAGTTGGGGGAACAAACATAAACGTAAACAGAAACAAACACGCATCCCCGGCCGCCTCTCAAACCTTGAAAGAAGAAGGAAATTGGATTTTGTTTTCGTTTCTGTGGCATCGCCCGGGCGCGGTGTCCACGAACCTCAGTGCCATCTCCTCATTGCAGGCTAGATCTCGCCTGGGATAACGCGAAACGGAAGAAAGTAGGGAAGGAAAGAGTAGAATAAGGAGGAATAGAGGAATCGAGAAAAACGCGGATGGCAGAGGCATAAGTTATGAATAGTCCCCGACCATATGGCAATCGACTTTATTAAATTTACACGGTAGTTTTTGATGGACATC
>NC_051409.1:12935291-12935511 GCF_015228065.2 Penaeus monodon | reverse complement strand
CGGGAGATATTTAGTTTGTCCGTATTTTGGGGGGGCGAGGTTGGAATGACGATTTCGATTTAAACTTGTGCCTTTACTTGACTTTTTGTAGTCGCTTTGTGTGGTGCGCTTGTATTGTGAAGGATATCCGTGGTGAGGAGTGTATGTATGGTTTTCTTGTCGTGTTATCGTTGTTGTGTTTGGGTTATATCGATGGCATTGTGTTTTGTTTGTTAGTTAT
>NC_051409.1:12934926-12935086 GCF_015228065.2 Penaeus monodon | reverse complement strand
AATCTGCCTGCCCGGTCTTGTAAGAAAATCCTATCAGTCGCCAAGTCCAAACGTCACGAGAGAGAATCAACTATTCGTAAAAGTTTGAACGTAATGTTATGAAGTCTCCAGTGTGTATCTTGCCAAATTTTTAAAAAGTCGGCCGTCGGAAATGTGATAG
>NC_051409.1:12934496-12934604 GCF_015228065.2 Penaeus monodon | reverse complement strand
AATAGGGAAAGATGTTTAGAGTTGAGGGAAATGAATAATTGCTGGTTAAAGAACGTAGATTGGGGTAATTGTAATGTCGATAAGAATTAGAAAAATTAAGTTATGACA
>NC_051409.1:12934145-12934272 GCF_015228065.2 Penaeus monodon | reverse complement strand
TTGCCTAGCTGGTCGCCTTACATTTAGTGGCGATCCGAAGAGGCGTGAGCGTGAAGTTAGAGCGGACAGACGTGAACTGGAGGCTCGAGTAAGCAAGCGGGAGGATGGGTGAAGCAGGGCGCCGGAT
>NC_051409.1:12933958-12934104 GCF_015228065.2 Penaeus monodon | reverse complement strand
CGTGGGGTGTCACAGCAGGAGCGCTGACTGTAGGAGCGCGACAGGTAAACTGATTCGAACTCCTAACTCCGTGGCGCTTGGCAGGATGTACAAGGGAATTGTAGTTGAAAACATCCTGCCTAGCTCTTGTTGGAACCCATTTTGGA
>NC_051409.1:12933761-12933893 GCF_015228065.2 Penaeus monodon | reverse complement strand
GTTTGGTTTGCTATAGTATTTTTTCCGTACCTTCCCATATTTCTTTCATCACCAACCAACGTTCTTTTTTTATGTTGGTTTTCCCTCTCTTTTTCCTGATGCCTTTCTCAAATCTTTTCTTTGACCCTTTTG
>NC_051409.1:12933326-12933572 GCF_015228065.2 Penaeus monodon | reverse complement strand
ACCTGAGGAAGATTCCCACGCTGACGCAGATGGTTCTTTGCGAGTTGCCGAGAAGGAGCTGGCGACGAAGTGACGACGGTCGGAAGGCATCCGGGAATTAATGGCGTCCAAGCAAGGGCTTAGGGGCGGCATCTCTCCGCTGGACGATAGGCCGGGGACTTTTTCGGGAAGAAAGGCAGCGTGGGGGAGGGAGGGAGGGAGAATATTTAGGGGACAGGGTGCAAAAGAAGATTGGCGGAAGGACCT
>NC_051409.1:12933065-12933176 GCF_015228065.2 Penaeus monodon | reverse complement strand
CGGAAAATGTGTGCGGAAGGAAAGGATGGCGTGCGGGAACTCAGACGAGGATCAGGCTTGAGGATTACGTCCAGAGAGTCGCTATCTCGAGGGACGTTCCGGGGCCTACAA
>NC_051409.1:12932835-12932933 GCF_015228065.2 Penaeus monodon | reverse complement strand
CACCTCATAGATTTTCACTATGATTGTGGTTGGTGAAGGAACTGTAAGAAAAAAGCTAATTATTTAGCGATGTTTTGCTTACTAAAATAATTGTTTTT
>NC_051409.1:12932284-12932623 GCF_015228065.2 Penaeus monodon | reverse complement strand
CCTCCCTGTTACCCATTTACCTACTTACCCACATGCTTATAAGCATGGATGTTGATGTTTGAACAAGTGTTTGTATTCCGTGTCCCTTTAATCCCTTTCATGTGGGCGCGTAGCTCTCAGGGCACAAGAGAACCACGTGGATACCGGCAGAGTCTCGCCCTCTCTTCCTTCCCCTCGTCCACCTCCCCCGCTCAAGCCCTCTCAGCTGGTGTAATCGTCGGTAAAGCCTCGTGAATCTTGTTTTGCTGGCCTGGTACACGATGAGGGGAAGCGGTGTGTTCCGGGGAGGGGAAGGGGAGGGTTTTTGAGGTGGAACCGGCACTGCTCGTTGGAATAATG
>NC_051409.1:12931624-12932251 GCF_015228065.2 Penaeus monodon | reverse complement strand
GTAATTGTCATTGATTATAACGTCTGAGAATAACACAATATTGTTTTCAGTGAAATATTACTATTGTGTTATTGGAAAAAGAAAACATTTTAAAGGGATGACCCCGGTAGCCATCTTCATTTTCATGCCGTCGGGTATTGCATATTATCTTGGGGGTGGAAAAAGCTGCGATTGATCCAAGAGTCAACTTCCTAGAAGTTCCGCGGATCACCAACTCAGGGCGCTTGTCTTCTCACATTTCCGTTTTTTCCCCCTGATCTCGCTGAAGTTACCCACTTATTCACATCCAAGAATCCCCCAACAAACTCTGCCCTTTTATCCCGCCAAGTTCGGATTACATCCCTCTCTTTTCCCCTCCCTCCTTCGCTCAACCTCCCACCCACTTTTTTCCTTCGAATCACCGGCAATTTCCAAGGCTGATGGGGATGTGAGCGCACGGAAATGAAAAGTCTCGCAAGAGGATGAGCGTCGCTAATTCGGCATCGCGTCCGCCATTGTGGAGGAGCTGTCTCTCTCACTGGGCGCTTGAAAATATGCATTCACCTGATTCTACGTCGGGAATCAGGTTAACCGGCGAAAAGAAGTAATTAATTCCGTCGACGCACCTGATGGCGCTCGTAGTCCGTA
>NC_051409.1:12930515-12931519 GCF_015228065.2 Penaeus monodon | reverse complement strand
CAAAGTGGAATAGACTTTGAATGTAGAGGGGGAAAGGGTTTTTGTTTGCTTTAGTATGATTTGATTTGTGCTTGGGGGACGAAAGTGCGTGATTTGCTACAGTTGGAGGGGGACTTTTATTCATTTTATTAATACCGGCCTAATCCACTCATGCAGCGAAGGGATCGTTTGCTGACAATCGTGGCGCGTCTCTGGTCTTTCCCTCTCAAGGACTCGAGCCCTGACAAGCGATGGCAGGTCGCGAGCAGCTTCATTAGGCTCTCAGTTATGCTGAAGCCTTTCTTCTCCTTTGCGGTGGCACAGCATGTCCTTCTTTTATTCACAGACGGAATTTCTAACCTTCATCCGCTTTCTTTTTGTTATTTTCTCCTCTGCTCCCTTTATTCCTTTCTGTAACCTGGTGTCATTTTTATTTCTGACAGATTTTTTTGTTTGCGTATGCATTTGTTCCCTCTGCTTTTTTTTCTCTCTCTTTTTTCACTAAATCCCCGTGGCCCCGAGCCCTCCAAATGCCTTTACTCTGCAGCTCCCTCTTCTCTCTCCTTCCTTCCATTCTCCCGTCCCGCCTCCTCTCCCTCGGCCACATCTAGACTTAGAGCACCACTTGTGGAGAGGGCCGGCTTGAAAGCACCGACTTCATCTGTGATTCCTTTTTACATTTTGTGTCGCGTCGCGGCATTGTGTCATGGTTGCGCCCGGGAGATTACACGCTGGAGGTTAGGCGAACCCGCGCTTCGCTCCTTCCCCGCTGTCTCTGCATCGCCACTGTACGTGTTCACCAGGTCGCTATGGCCCCTGCTAGTGTCTTCTTTTTCTAAGTCGTCGTAACGTTCTAGTTTTGCAAGATCTGTTTTATCATTCGCGTTTTTGTTTTAGTTTTCCTCAGCTTTCCTCAGTCATCTTCCCTCATTTTCCCATCTCACCGGTTCTCTTTTTCTTCTCCCTTTATCTTAATTCTACGAATTACTTGATCTTCTCCCTCTCGCTGTCCTTGTTCTATCCAT
>NC_051409.1:12930119-12930468 GCF_015228065.2 Penaeus monodon | reverse complement strand
TTGATAGAACTACGGTAGTTTTCTTTCATGTTTCTTCATAAAGGTAAAGCTTAGTTAGCTTCTACTTATTTTTCAACCTTAATGCATTATATCTTATTAAACAAACTTCTTGGTTAGATAGTATTAATTTGCCTTCTATTTGTAATTTTTCAGTATTCGTCTTAATATCGTTTAAAAGAAATCAAATCAAATGCAAACATGTACCATATTGAAATCATGTTTATGCTAAACTTTTATATCCTGTTTAAGCGTTGTTTCTACAGTTTCAAATTCAATATAAGTGTTGGTAAAATTTCGTAACTACTTGTTTGGATATATGACTTGGTGTTTTCGGAGGAGGGGATCAGTA
>NC_051409.1:12929624-12929730 GCF_015228065.2 Penaeus monodon | reverse complement strand
TTAGTGAAAAAAAGAGTTAGAGAATGGAAGTTTTAATATTTGCCGGAAGCCTGTTTAGGTTAGCGTCTAACTGAAGATTAATTTACAACATTATATTTTTCTTAAT